>NC_092811.1:96805469-97105469 GCF_040954645.1 Diabrotica undecimpunctata
CCTCATCTACGTTCTTGGTTATATCCGAGCAGTTGCAATGAACATTATATAAACCTGTCTAACAACAATATTCCAAGTCACTTTTTGTCCTTACACTAACGCTCTAATTAATGCTAGCCGAAGGCTTTGGATAGTTTATGTTAAAATTATATCAATATTACATTTACTGAGTTCGTCAACTTGGACGCCGGAAGGAGTGGGGAAAGCCTGTTTCAGCGAAAGCATTTAATTTCTCCAGTAACATCTTTTTCTAGTGTTCATTGGAAGTTTCTTAGATGAATTACTTATGTGTATTTATATTTATCATTAACTGTACGTGTGTAAATTTTAAAACTTACAATGGGCTATATCTCACGAACAAAATCTGATATTGAAAAACGCTTAAAATCGTTTCTAGGACAGTAAAGGGGAACTAAAATGACATGAAAGAGAACTCACATCCATCAACCCCCTAGGCCCCACCCACCACAACCAAAAAAATTTAAATTGCAAACTCCTACTTGTGATACTTGAAAAAAGATAAAAAATGCTATTCAATGGTATAAATAATAATTATACACGGTGAAAAAATAATTGTGAAACTTTGGCTTAAATGAAAAATTTAATGAGGTTAAAAAAGTTTGGTGGCGCTAAGTCTGGTGACTTATAATTAGTATCCAACCAGTGCCTAACTAGATTTGCATAGTGAGGAGGTGCTCCATCTTGTTGGAAGTGTAGCAAGTCTTCGTCTAGAGCTAGGGTGCCTTGATCGTCCCTTTGGTTCTCTAGGTCATGCACAATTAAAGGTTCGATGGTGTTTTCCAGCATATCGAGAAAAATGTCCCCACTTATATATGTCGCCTGGTATAAACAAGGGGCCAATTATAGCATCGCCTAATATTCCTGTCAAACATTTAGTTTTTCAGGATATTGAGTGACCTTCTCTGAATCGATGTGGGTTCGCATCACTCCAGTACCGACAGTTTTGTTTATTTACATTGCCATTCGACATAAAAGTACATTCATCAATAAAACAAATATTTTTTAACATTCTCAGTTCAACGCGAATTCTTTCAGTCATAAGTTCACAAAACTTAATTCATCGATCTGGATCATCATCGCCTAGTTCTTGAAGAATTTGTGTTTTGTACGGTTAAAACTTATGTATTTTCAACACCTTTCTATCTGACTCATGTGAAAGTCCTGTTATTGCAGATACTTGACGTGTTGATGCAATTAGCTCTATTGCAAAATTTCCAAGGAACTCAATTTGGGATTCTTCGTTCAGTAATCTTGGAGCATCCTTTTTTTTTATTTTGCAGTGATCACGTTGAGTGAAGATGCAGGTGTGTTTGCCCTTACACCTTGTCCTGATGCCTTTGTTTCGCGCACCAGTCATTGGTCGCTGGTTTTTTCCCTTGGGGAACAAGATTTGTCCTTAGGGAAATAGGTTCAGTTTATATACTTCTTTGAAGGACCACCCAGAAAACTGGGACAAATGTTTCGAAAAGAACGTTTTAACAAGTCTATTTAAAGAATTATTACAACAACGTATTTTGGACGCCGATAATTTGCTTACGATAGCTGATTTAAGAAATTTAGTTTGAATTTATGTGCAAAACTGGATAACTTGTCCGACTGTGTTAGACCTTCTGAGGTGCGGCTAGCGCGGACAGGAGCCTAGCGCTCATCCAATGCTGAATTCGAACTGATGCAAACTCCCCTGAATCACTACGCTCGTAAATCGTTTCTTAAAATTCATAAATCTCCCCCCGGACCGTCGACGTATGTATAGGATATGTTTACATTTAAAATACCTTCCACTTTCCTTTCATTGGTAAAATTGATTACCTAAGAAGGTTATTTTTCAACTTTCGTTAATGTTTGAAATTTTTGAATGGCTCAGACCGATCACTTGGAAATCATTAATCCCTTCATTGTTATAATTCTTTGACGATTTCAGAAGCTTATGTCTACAAAGTTATTTGATTGCAAGCTATTGGCGCCATACAGATTATTAGATGGTACAAAGGAATTTTATAAATCTAAACTAATATACAGTGTGATATAAAATGATATGATATAAAATAAAATAAAAATATTAAATATTGTTGTTACGCAACACCCGTTTCTCTAAACTTTTCAACTAAATCTCGGACTTACATTTTTGTCCGGATGCCTTTTACGAAATATTTGAGCTGTTCATCAATAACACTGGTTCTCGGAGGCAAATATGAAAATGATTTACACGCGTTCAGTTCAGGTATACTGTAAACCATCGTGTCAACTACAGCTGAATGACAGTACCGATCGTAGAAATGATGAAAACTAATGCATTTAAAATTCTCAAATAAAACAACAATTATTCAATCTGATAGAACCCAAAAAAACAGATGTTTTCAACTTGTTTTGCAAAAACGGCAAATTAAATCGGCCTATGATAGTGTCCTAAGAAATAAATTGTATGAAGCCATGGATGAATTCCACATCCCCGATAAACTGATAAGATTGGTTAAGGCTACAATGCGTAAAGTTGTTTGCAAAGTCCAAATACAGGGCGAACAATCACAGGCATTTGAAACGCATGTTGGGTTGCGACAGGGAGATGCGCTGGCGTGTCTCCTTTTCAACATAGCTTTGGAAAAGGCGGTCAGGGATGCCCAAATAGACAGCAGAGGAAACATTTTTAATAAATCATCCCAAATTTTGGCATATGCAGATGATGTTGATCTAGTTGCCCGCACAACACGCAAGCTAGAAGAAATGTATACCACCTTGTCACACGCCTCAAAAAATATGGGCCTGCAAGTAAATGAAAATAAAACTAAGATAATGGCATCAACACCCAACAATAGAGCCAGAAACATCGGCCACCAACTCACGGTTGATAATTCTACCTTTGAAGTGGTGGACAAATTCACATACTTGGGCTCCCTGATCACCAAGGAGAACGTCATGACTGAAGAAATCAAGCGAAGAATAATCCTAGCAAACAAATGCTATTTTGGACTGAGTAGACATATGAGAAGCAGAAACTTAAGCCAAAAAACAAAAATAACCATATACAAAACCCTTATACAACCAGTGTTGACATATGGGTCTGAGGCATGGACCATTTCCAAGGCAGATGAAAATCTCCTGCTTATATTTGAACGAAGGATCCTGAGAAGAATATTTGGTGGTATCTGTGAAAATGGTGTTTGGAGAAGGAGGTACAACTACGAGATATATCACAGATATAAACATATATTTGGTGGTAAAGACGTAGTATCCTTTATAAAAATAGGAAGACTAAGATGGGCAGGACATCTGGCAAGATCACAGCAGAACAACCCTCCTAGAAGAATCCTTATGTCACAACCTGTGGGAAGTAGAAAAAGGGGTAGACCAAAACTCAGATGGAGGGATGGTGTAGATGAGGATGGTAGACAAATAGGCGCAGCAAACTGGCAACAGTTGGCAATGGATAAAACTGACTGGCGTAATAGACTTGGGAAGGTCGAGGCTCTTCTATAGGGCTGTAGCACCAATGATGATGATGAAATTTTTATTTAACAAAAAAAATTCCGACGGGTACTTATCATTAAAAATAATAGTCCGAGACATAGCGTTATAGATATATATTTATACCATTGGATAGCATTTTTTATAGTCTTTTCAATGATGTGTCACAAGTAGGTGTTTGCAATTCAAACTTTTTTGTTTGTAGTGGGTGGGGTCTAGGGGGTTGATGGACGTGAGTTCTCTTTCATGTTATACTAATATTGAATGTAAATGCTGAAATGTTTGGTTCTTCTAATAGCGAGACGATTTTCTTATTTTTTTTTTTTCCTTATATGACGCATCAACCACGCAGAGTTATTAGCGTGTATGGATTGTGATACAGAGTAAGAACTTAACAATAGAATATTAACTATAGCAATACATAAATAGAAATAACCCTAGATCTATACACAGTAAAATATTAGATTTTTGATATCAGCTTGCAGTCTTTGAGAAAGGCGAAAATATTTTTAGTATTACTGTCTTTTCCAAGAGCACTGTTTAATGTTGATAGTATGTTATACATTTTGCGTTGCACATCGTACTTGGGGCACTGCGATAAACAATGTTTTACCGTTAAGACACTTTTACACATGTCACACATAGGTTTAGCAGTACGTTTTAGTAGGTAGTCGTGTGTTAACCGAGTATGGCCCATTCCGGAGGCGAGTGAAGGTTACTTGTTATCTTCTATTGTTACATTTTGGGAATTTTTTATGATTCTTATCAACTTTGTACAGCTTGGTTGGGGAGTTCTTCCATGTATCCTGCCATATTAAATTAATCCTTTCTTTAAAGAATGCTTTCAGATCGGTGTGAAAAACTTTCGTATTCTCTTCTGCGTTTGGGTTAGTAGGTGCATTTTTTGCTATTTCATCTACAACCTCGTTTCCTTCGATTCCAGTATGTGACGATACCCATATAAAATTAACTTTAATGTTCATATTTTCTGCATGTTTTAGTTCCTTTTTAATGAGAAGGAGTAGTGGATGATTGCAGTAAACTTGGTTTAATGCCACTATTGAGCTGAGAGAATCTGTAATAATGATATTTCTCTTTTTATTTTTTTTAACTATCAGAACTAGTGCTTTTAATATCGCATACAGTTCAGCTGAGAACGTTGTTGTATATGAAGGTAATTTGTAAGCTTCTGTTTAATCTGATGAGTAGATTGTTGCCCCAGTTTCGTCTTCGTTTTTGGAGGCATCGGTGTAAACTTTGAAACAGCTACCGTATTTACTTATTATTTTTAGAAATTCTTGATTAATTTGACTTGCTGGCGTTTCTGATTTGTTTAGGCGCAATAAGCTGGTGTCAGTAGAGGGAAGTCAAATTGTTCAAGGAGGAGGGGTTTGAATTGAGGAGATATCGTAGGTGTCTGGAAAATGGATACCCATTGTTAACAAGTAGGTATGTAGGTGGTAATAGAAAGGGTGATCAGTTTGATTTGAAGTTTGGAAACAACTTTTGAAGCGGTCAGCGAATACGTTGTGTATAACAGGATTATCTTGATTAGACGATACTGATGCGGCATAAGAAAGACTTAGGTATTGTCTTCTAAATGCGAGTGGAAGATTTTCTTATTGATAAGAAAAATATGCTTTTTATAGTATCGAGGGAGAATTTGTCCACTGATATTCCTCCCTATTTGTAGTTCGATTATTTGTTTTTCTGCAAATCAGTTGGCCGTTTGCTGTTTAGCCTTCTGCGTATTGCTAAAGGTTTATTTGGATAATTTATCTCTGCGTATTTATCCCCTGTATTTTTTGGAAGTAGCTACTGCTAATCGAGCGAATTTCACTTCTAACGGTGGAGAAGTCAAGATCATAATGAATAAATTTATTTGATACGTACCATGGAGCTTGGAGTGTCTTTCGGAGTATTTTTGATAGAAGTTATTGTATAATATTGGAGTTGGATGACTTTATGCATCTCCATAACCGAATACCGTATGTTCATATTGGTTTAATGATGCATTTTTAAATGAGGGCGGTATTGCCTAGTTTCTTAATTTTTGCGAATGAGCCATTGCATCTATCTGTTGTTATTATGAATGTATCTTTTTTATGTTTATATATTAGTTCTAAGTACCCCATTTGTAAAATTTTACTATTTATTGCAATACTAAGACATTTAACACACACACATTTTTTAATTGTAAAAGTTTTTTGTGTAGAATTGGTTGGATTAACATTTATCAGCAATTTATTAATCATTATTTCAAAGATGTTGCTGTAGTTTTTTAGTAACTAGTTGAGGATTTATATTAACTACAAAAATGGAATGTTTCAAATTTAATTTAGAAAAGCGATTACTGAAGTATAATTTGAAGACCAATCTTCTACCTACCAAGCAAGTTAAGATTTTGCGCAAATGAGCCTGTCTTGTTTTTGTTTTGCTTTTCATAAGTTTTCCTTTTGCCTAGAAGAAAATATGTTAAAATATATTAAACTACGAGCACACGAGCTGTTATTTGTAATTCAACCTTACAAAACTTCAATTTAGATGTATGTTTCCACTTGTGATAGCATTCTCTTGGCAGATTTAATCCAGTTTCATGATTCCATTCAGCTGTAACTTGCTTTAGAGTATTTCTTCGACTATTTTGCAAACTTTTACCAATATTCTTATATTCCTATTATAAGCTACTCTTGGACGGCCCGCATGGTACAATGAATACACAAGGTATGATATTGCGCATGACATTTGACAGCTGGCCCAGGAGTGTGACGTAGTTAAGATCGCCTGAACCAACTCGAACCCATTATTACAGCTATTATAACGTACACATTAATTTTGAAATTATGGTTAAAAAGTGATCTAATTTTTTTTAAATGTTTTGTTTTGGTTATAATTGAATAAAAAATATATTTTCAGTAGCGTAAAACCTTTACTTCTCTTAGAGATTCAGGCAAAATATTTATTTTTGTTTTCATACATATACTAATAATATAAGTACTCTTTTTGTATGCAAATCCCTTGAAATTTAAAACTTTTCTGCAGAGGAAATACTGTGAATAGGTAAATAGTAGTAGATTTGCTTATTCTGATTCACTGTCACTCACTTCCAAGCAGTTTTACTGAAATAAAAACAAAATAGAGTACAATAGAGAAAAATCTGTTTTACAATTCAATATGGTATTTTAGATGAGTTATAATGAAATTTAGTAAAATAAAAAATATACACATTACTATAACCTACCGATTATTATATGCAAAATTTACTTATCAAACAATATAATAATATGAAAATAAGACACAAATTAGTTCAAACGCAAAACACAATAAATATCGACTTCAGACGACTTTACATCGGCAAGACAGAAAGCTTGTATAAAAACAAAAGTTCAACAATAATATCGGTTATCAATGGTGACTATTGCAAATTGCAAAAGTTATGAGATAATAAATATATTTTAAAGTATCTTAATACTGACTGAGTCATCTATTTGATAATAGAAAAATAATTTAGATATATGCTTATATATGTGTCTTTATACAAATGGTGTTTAGTTACTATTTATTTATACTGTATAGTATATAGTAGTTATTTGCCATTGTATATCTGGTTTTGTACCTTTTTCAAAGTACGCTGTGCAATTGCTTGTTGCAATAGTGACAATGAAGATAAAATCTTTAGGTTTCATACATTTCCTAAAGATAGCGTGACCAGAAAACTGTGGATTATATCTTGTTGTAGATATTATAATTTTAATTGTAATACTGCAAGAATTTGTTATACACATTTTAAAACTGAAGATTACCAAAGAAATCTACAACAGGAACTTTTAAATTACGTTTCTAAAAAGGGTCTAAAACTCAAACCTGAGGCAGTACCTAGTCTTTATTTGCCTAAATCAACATCATCGGCTACCCTTTTAACCAACCAAAAGAAACGCGTACAAGGAGGCGAACACAGAGAGCCCAAAAAGTATGTTGAGCAGCTTCTTACTACTTCTAGGTCAACGACGTAAGTCTAAATCTTTATTTTTATTAATTATTAGTCATGAAACCTTAATGGTTTTTTCATATCGATTTGTTAAGTAAGAAATTAGCCTCAGCCTGCTATGTAATTTGTAATAAGAACTGTTTCGGAGGAAATCAATTTAGCATCTTCCAAAATATCATATTTTTCTTTGTTAAATCATGTTATCATTATTAAAATATACAATATTATCATTATTATAAACAATACCAAGATAATTTTATGTGTGAATATTACAAAAATGTCATTTTAAATGTTGTGCAATATTGTGTGCCCTCACTACACTCATATTCGATGACCAGCTAGCTCATTCAAAATAAATAAAGTTGACTTTGTCATTATTTATTTTGATTTTGTGTTTAGTTCAGTAGGTAGATATACGTACAAATTTTGTGTACCTCCATTACCACTTTTCTGTATCTTTTTAAACATCTGAAATATCGAACTCTGGAGTATAAGTTAATTAACCTGTACCTACGTGTAATAAAAGATAATTAAAACTTGTCTTATAAAGGATATCTATGTTTTATAAAGGATAAATATTATAATAACATAATTTTATTATCTCTTTATAATTACTATAATTAAATTAGCCAAATTATATAAAAAAACTTAAAATTAAAAGTCTTTCCTATACAACTACATTCAAATGTTGCGGAAATAAGCGATCTTGACTACGTCATGCGCGAAAGCGAACCGATTTTGGAACATTATGTATCATACCTTGTGTATTCATTGTACCATGGACGGCCCGGGCTTTTACCCCTTTTATTTAAAATTCTTCATGTTTCCTCATAACGCTTAATTATAATCGCCACTATAGTTTTAGGAATATTTAGGAATTTTTAAATTTGTAGAGATTTAATACCAGGCAACATTTTATTGAAATAATACAGCAATTCACTCAATTTGACAAAAAACTAACTATAGTGACGTATGACATTTGTTGTGTGGTTTGTACCCACGGTTCGTAGACTTACTACGGTTGCCTCTTCCGCCTAACCAATGAACATTTAGAGCGAAACTGTACTCTCGTGACGTAATTCTTCCCCTTCAACCAATCAACACTGCAATCGACCTGCCCTCTACATTCAGTATCAATCGCGAATAAATGGGTTTTGTATTCTTGTGTACTCTGGAGACGTAACTCAAGCATTCTCACCCCAGTCGAAAGAGGCAACTGTAGTAAGTCTACAAACCGTGGTTGGTACCAATTACTTTATACTGTCCTATTATTTATTTGTCACAAATTTTTACATATTTTGATTATCCTTATGAGATTAATAGGTTATGAGGGTTGTATAAAACAATATTAGTTACGTTTATGATTATCCATCATTTAAAATATTGCTTATTTAGTATTATTATAATTATTAAAAAAATAATAAATTAACAGACAAACGCCTAAATTTGTTATATACACTGGGGGGCAAAAAAATTAGGTCTCATTGGAACTGTGATGTCTCTTGGATATTTTCTGTTGTAAACTTATGATTGCGGTTGTAAATCATTGTTACCGTATTTTTTAATCCAACTTTTATAATCACTATTGAATTAATAGCCACATTTTGGTTTTTGAGCTTTAGTTAGGAGAAGTAACAAGTCTACACTTAAAACAAAGTACGACTTATTATTAAAAAACCGACAAAAAAATAATTGACACTAAGCGTTATTGGTAGAAAATATTCATCAATAGTGAGTATCTTACTTTTTTGCGTTAATGACAGCTTGTATGCGGCGAGGCATACTTTCAATTAAATTACGAATCACATTTTGGTCAAGGTTATCCCATTCTTGCAATAATAACTCTCGTAGCTCCTGGGCAGTTCTTGGATGCCTTCGGATACTTCGGCCCAATGCATCCCAGACATGTTCGATAGGATTCATGGACTGAGTGGTGGCCAATCAAACCACCTAATTAGCAAATCATTAAAATATTCTCTGACAACTCTGGTAGTATGAAGTCTAGCCTTATATTGCATGAAAATGCCATTTTCGTCCATAATAGTCATGAAAGGAATAATATGATCATATAAAACTTCTGTATAGATTCTGTGAACCGTAACCAAGCCATTTTGTATGAAGACTAACTCTGTGCATACTTTTGAAGTAATTCGTGTCCAGATTATAACCGACCCACCGCCAAATGTGAGTCACTCATTAATACAAGCAGTAACATATATTTCTTCGGGTTTTCTCCATACTCCACGATGTCCGTCTGACCCATTAAGATAAAAACGCGACTCATCTGAAAACAGTACGTTACTCCAATTTATATTATTTCAATGGAGGTGAGTCTAAACAAAATTTAATTTGCTATCCGATGCCGGCGTTTTAATGGTGAGCCTGTAGCCATTTTTCTGCAAAATGTACCAAGAGCTCGAAGAATTCTTTTGACGATCCATTCACTAACATTAATATTTTTTACCGCGTCAGAAAACCGCAGAGGCACTTCTTTTTTGCAAACTTGCCAACACCACAAACCGGTCGTCTCTTTTGAGTGGTGATATGATTTTGCCCAAATCCTGGCCTTCTAGTTATAAAACCAGCCTCCTGTAGCGCTGGTACATATTTTTAACTGCACATAAACTCCTTCCGAAAATTTTTGCAGTTTTATTTTGTCCACAGCCACTTTATATCAATGCTAGAATTCTTGCCACAGTAACAGGATCTAAAGGCATTATGATTCATTAGATTTACACTATCAACAAAAAACTGTATTACCGATAAATTTTACGCAAAAAGATAACACTTACATAATTGAAAAATTGGCAATTAACTGTAAAGGTTTCACCACAGAATACTCCACCCAACAAGAAGCGAAAGCTTTGTCGGTACTTTTGATGTTGTGTGTGTGTTTTGTTTTATGGCACTGGAACTAAGCCAATTAGCCAGGTACTTTTGATGTTCTTAGGACAGAAATTTCGGAGTGACAATGACAGTTAAACTAGTTAGTACACTAAGAAAAGTAATGAGACAGTCGTTCAAAACTGTAGTCAAATTATAGTTACACTGAGAAACGAAATAATCAATAAAACTAATGTTTTTTAAGTAGATCTGTTTTGTGTAAATTGTATTTTTTTCTAAAAAAAGTGTATTTAACTAAAATATAAATGAACTTTGATCAGATAAAAGGCATATATCGAGCACAGTGTAATTTAATCTTGCCTAAGTACTTTCGATCCCTAGATCATCTTCAGGGGCATCTGAAATAAGCCAAGAAACGTTTTTTTATAACTAAAGAAATTGATTCACTTCGATAAAAACTCGAAGTTTATGGTTGATAAAGAGTTTTTATGTGATTAACGTTTATAGACTTACTTCGTCAATTGCGGCCTATCCGACAAGAACAAAATGTCATAAACATATAAATGTACATCACACTACACTAAAAAAGGACAAACAAACACTTTAAAATTATTTAAGAAAGGCTACATTACTTGCAGAAGCCGGAAACAGAATGGCTCTCGATCTAACGGAAATGTTGGGGTGACATGTGACAAATGACAGCTTGGATAAGCAATCACAATCATAGATATGTGATCTGCACCTTTTACAATTCTATAAAACTAAGTATTGACCAAAAGTCCAACTGACTATAGGAGGTTTAACATCAACATTGGTTCATCTATCTTACATGACATTAGTAGAAAGAAAAACTATATGGAGTTGGATTTATTGGAAGACTTGGAGTTTACAAGGGAAACAAATGAAAACTCTCACTGTCTTAATACTCAAATTAATTTAAATTGTACTAAATTTAAACCTATTTTTAAAAACTTTATTACAGCTTCACCTCGTAGGGGACCCAGCTCGACTGTTTAGACTTCCTGCACTGAGCACATCCATATTAATTTTATAGTTATACCATTGACTGTGGGTTCAACTGAACTACTTAGATTACACCCCATTTATATACTTTGCTTTCAATTTTGATTTTCAATTTTTAGTATTTTAATTACATAGTCAGATCTCGTCCTTTCTACATTACATATAGTGCTTGGTAGACCATTTTGTTGTAGTCAACTACCCACTGTCTAATATATTGTTTAGTCCTTTTCTTGCATTCTTACTTTACGTCGACTTCAGTTGCTCTCAAACTAACACCTTAATTATTACAGACAGGTTTGAGTGTGAGATCTGGATTATTCAATCTACTTAAAAAATATTCTATATAATTTTATATTTCATCAGTGACCTCCTATAGTAGTGTCAGTTGGACTTTTGGTCAATACTTAGTTTCATAGAATTGTAAAAGGTGCAGATCACATATCTATGATTGTGACTGCTCATCCAAGCTGTCATTTGTCACATGTCACCCCAACATTTCCGTTATATCGGGAGCCATTCTGTCTCCGGCTTCTGCAAGTAATGTAGCCTTTCTTAAATAATTTTAAAGTATTTGTTTGTCCTTTTGTAGTGTAGTGTAATGTACATTTATATGTTTATGACATTTTGTTCTTGTCGGATAGGCTGCAATTGACGAAGTAAGTCTATAAACGTTAATCACATAAAAACTCTTTATCGACCATAAACTTCGAGTTTTTATCGAAGTTAATCAATTTCTTTAGTTATAAAAAAACGTTTCTTGGCTTATTTCAGATGCCCCTGAAGATGATCTAGGGATCGAAAGTGCTTGGGCAAGATTAAATTAAACTGTGCTCGATATATGCCTTTTATCTGATCAAAGTTCATTTATTCGAGCATTCAACCTTATATTTATTTATTAAAATATAAATGTTAAGATAACTTTTGTTACGCGTTTGAATTTTGAATTTAATTTGTTTAACTGCTACGATCTCTCGGTATTGAAGAGATACTTACCTATTTCCTCTACAGATTTAGATGGGCATCCACGAACAACACAATAAAATCCTGCTTTTTGTGCATTCATTACAATGAGTTTATTACAAAAATATGTATAACAGTATTATTCCTTTTTTACTACTAAACAATACACACGAAACAACACTTCTCAATACGTAAACAAATAACAAACTTCAGTTTTTATAGGTTGACAAATAAACTATTTAGAACATGGCGGACTGTCACAGAATTGGATTGCGAAAAAGCCCTTGTTTGGTGATGTATTCTGAGGTTCCACTAAAATGGATACAGATATTTCATAAAAAAATCGTAAACGTCGTAAAAACCATGACAGTACGTGACTAAACTGACAGATAAGAACAACAAACGATACATCATTTCTGGAAAAGCAATATATCAGCGCCTAATAAGAAACCAATAAAACTCAACGAATTACTACCTCAAAAACACAAAATTTTTAATTGGTCCCATTTTATACTTATTAGGGCTTGTGTGACTAACTCATTTTAACTGATCCTACTATATAAAAATGTTATACTAATCTTTTTGGGACACTGCGTAGCAATAAAGATATAATAACACTAGCAACGGCAGTGACAAATTTCCTTATCAAAATTATTATGGTCTACATTATATTTGACAAATAAAACCCACCTAAGCTTACTTTTATCTCAACTCTAGTGATATTTTTAACAATTCCAAATTGAAATAGGCCCATTAACATTTTTTATGTTCAACGCTCACGCTATCTTTATTCTTTATTGTTTTAGAAGAAAATTGTCCATACCGTGTGATTGTTTTCGTTTGAAAGCAGATTTAAAGCTTCTTGTTTTTAAAATTAGGCATGCTTGGTTAAATGATTCGAAATAATAGTAAGACAAGATATCAGCCTAATATAGCTGTTAACAGAAGTTGTTACATTTTTGTAGCAAACAAAAATACATGAAAAATCGGTAAGATATTTTCGAAACAAATTTCAGATTTCTGCTTTAATCTGGAGCTTTCTAAAAATTGCAAGACATGGCCAGACGATGATAAAGATGTTAATAGAGACATGGGGAATCTAAAATTTGCATTCCACGACATGTCTATTCATCTAAGCAGAAATCCTTAACGAATTTGTTTCTCGTACTCATACAGAGTAGATCCGAATCATGTATCTTTTTCAAAAATACTTGAATCAAAGAAACGAAACAAGAAATAGTTATAACAGTACTGCAAAGAACATCAGCAAATCGTCATAATAACAGCAGAAATTAGAATCTAATTTTTTCGGTGGCGGTTTGATTTCAGTATAGGTTCTAATGATATGAATATCTTTATCATCTCTTCTTATATTTTTTGGCGTCATCAATACTTTCACATGTTGTACTTTACCGAATGCATTTTCGAAATTCACGAAGCATGTGAGGACGTCTCTTCTTTGATTGCGGCATTTGCGCCTAATTCTGTTGTTAGGTATTCTTAGGAAAATCTTGAGTGTGGCTCATTAAGCTAAATTAATCGATATCTGAATGTTTTTTAGATATTGCGACAAATATAGACTTAAGCCAGTATGTGAGAATCACTGTATTATTTATTGCATTATAAATTTTGACTACTATTTTTATGTTATCTTCATCTATTAATTCCAGCAACTTAATCGAAGTATCAATTGCACTACAAACTTTCTTAATTTTGGCCTTTTTTATAGAGTGTACCGGGTTCTCATTATATTTTGACCCCCACTTATTTTCCTTAATTTCGAGAATATAAAAAAAAGTTTCAAATAAAAGTTGTATTATTTATCTGTGCCGACCAACAATGCAGCAACAGACCAAATTTTCTATACAGGGAGTGCCCAATATAATGCATCTCAATATTTCAAATGGGACACCCTGTATTTTTTATAGTTTTGAGTAGCTCTGCATTTCCTGATTACCAGTATATAACATTGTTTAGCATTAGTTTTGTTCTATAATGGCATATGGTACTACAAAAGGGTAACCATAGGTGGCTATGCAAGTGACATTTCAAAAGGAAACAATTATTATTTATTATAAACGGTCAGTTCTCATACCGAAATGGATTATACTGCAGATGAAAAAGTAGATATATTCTCAATTTATGTAAAAAATAATAAAAACAAGCAAGCGGCAAGCAGAGAATATAGGCTGATTTATCCAGATCGACAGACTCCTTCTGCAAATACATTTTTATATAATTATCGTTATGTCATAAATGAAAAAATGGTTGAACGGAAGAAACGTACTATCGTAGGAAATAATGATGAAGATCTTAATACTTTGCTTTACTTTGAGGTAAAAATTAAATACTTAAATAATAGATTAAATCCATAATAACATTTTTATTTTAGAAAATTCCGAAACTAGTCTAAACAATGCTACTAATGCATTAGAGAAAAGCCGTCCGACGATACATAGAGTTTTAAAAAAGCACAACTATAAGCCATACCAAAATATTATCGGTATAAGTTATACAAGAACTTACCGATGTTCATAAGAGAAAGCGTTTACAGTTCTGTCAAGACATGCTTACAAATTTGAACAATAATCCTATAACCTTTTATTGACAGATGAATCAAATTTTTCGACTTCAGGCATTTTTATAGAAGAAATAGGTATTCGTGGGATCAGAAAAATAATAAAAAAAGAAAAATTAAGCAAATAAAAAAGTCAGGAAGAAAATCAATAAATGTGTGGTGCGGAATTTTTCAAAACAAAATAGTTGGACCATTGTTTTATGATTATAAATTAACTGGGGAATCATATTTGGACACAGTCATTCAGAAGTGGATGAGTTATTAAATTAAAATTATTACACAAAATCAATTAAATAGTATGAGATGGCAACAAGATGGAGCACCGCCACATAACGTCGTAGCCGTTCAAGAACATTTAAATAATCCATTTAATGCGTGGATCGGGAATAAGGGTACCATTACATGGCCACCAAATAGTCCCGACTTAACACCATGTGATAGCTTTTTATGGGGGTTTTTAAAAGAAAAAGTGTATTTTGATTCAAATACAAATATTAACACTATCACGGCAAAAGTTCGTGCGGAAATTGAAAATTTAAATGGTCATAATAACACAATATCTGACGCATTAGAAAATTTGGGACGAAGATATTACTTGTGCATTAATAACAATGTAGGGCACTTTGAGCATCTATTGTAATCTTAAATGTGGTATTGTAAGTCATTAATTTTGTTGACTATCTAAATATATTTGTTCTAAATATATTGTTTTCTTATCTTAGTATAGTATAGTAGTACCATACGTCATTATAGAACAAAACTAATGCTACACTATGTTATATATTTGTAATCAGGAAATGCAGAGCTACACAAAACTATAAAAAAATACACGGTGTCCCATTTCAAATATTGAAGATGCATTTTATTGGGCACTCCCTGTATACAAAATTTGGTCTGTTGCTACACTGTTGGTCGGTACAAATACAATAATACAACTTTTATTTGAAACTTTTTTTTGTATTCCCGAAATTAAGGAAAATAAGTGGGAAAGAAAAATATTATAACTATGAAAAATCAACAAGGCCAACTAGAAACAAGCAAAGCTCAGATATCAAACATAGTTGAAAACTTCTATACTGAGTTATACCGCTCAAGAAACGATCCCCCCGACTCTTCAAAGCAAAATCTGAAAAGACAAATAACAAACGTAAATTCTGAAGTAATGCCCGAAATAAGCGAAGTAGAAATAGAAAATGCAATTAAAGAATTGAAAAGAAATAAAGCACCGGGTAGTGATGGAATTCTGGCAGAAATGTTGAAAGAAGGCGGAGAAGTAGTCATCAGGTACCTAAAAATACTTTTTAATAAATGCCTATTTGAAGGAAACATACCAAAGGAATGGAATACTGCTAACACAATATTAATACACAAAAAAGGGGACAATACAGATCTGAAAAATTATCGTCCAATATCACTACTATCACAACTTTATAAAACATTCACAAAAATAAATACAAATAGATTGACAACAAAGTTCGATGTATATCAACCAGTAGAGCAAGCCGGATTTAGAAAAGGGTTCAGTACATGTGACCATCTTCACACACTAAAGGTCCTAATAGAAAAAGTTAACGAATACAATTTACCAATCTGTTTAGCATTTATAGACTACGAGAAAGCTTTTGACAGCATAGAATTATGGGCTATTGAGGAAGCACTGGTCAACAGCAGAATAGATTCTAGATATAGGATATTAATACATAATATATATCAACACGCTGAAATGGTAGTCACGATGGATAACGGAATGAAAACGAGGCCAATAAAAATCAACCGAGGAGTAAGACAGGGAGACACCATATCTTCAAAACTATTTACTATTGAAGACATCTTTAAATCACTAAATTGGGAAACGAAGGGACTATCGATAAACGGAAAGTATTTAAACCATCTAAGATATGCAGATGACGTAGTACTAATAGCCGACAGCTGGAAAGAACTGAAGACGATGATCGATGAGCTTCATACGGAATCCATAAAAAAAGGACTGAAAATGAATCTGAGTAAAACTAAGCTAATGTCGAATAAAGATGATCAACCGACGATAACCATCCAAGGAACAAAAGTGGAACATGTAGAAGAATACATATATCTGGGTCAGAATATCAAGGTAAACAAAGAAAACCAAACTACCGAAATAAACAGACGAGTAAGAATGGGATGGGCCGCATTTGGAAAACTCTCATACATACTGAAAGACAAAAAGATACCCCAAAACCTTCGAACAAAAGTGTTCGATTCTTGTATCCTTCCCGTTCTCACTTACGGAGCTCAAACCTGGACATTCACAAAAAAGAACATGGACAAGATTCGAAAAACTCAGCGAGCCATGGAACGAGAGATGCTTGGTATCTCACTAATAGATCGGCAAACGAACGAAGCAATCTGGAACAGAACAAAAATAAAGGACGCCGCGAAACAAGCAGCTAAATTAAAATGGAAATGGGCTGGACACAACGAACGTCTCGAAGATGGTAGATGTAACAAAGAAGTCGGAAACTGGCGACCGTACGATGCGAAGAGACCAAGAGGAAGACCTCAAATGCGCTGGAGCGACGATATCAAAAGAGTCGCAGGACCAATGTGGAAACGCCTAGCACACAACAGGGATGAATGGCGAGAAATGAGAGAGGCCTTTATTCGACAATTCGGATAGAAAAAGGGCTATAAAAAAAAATAATGAGAAACCCTGTACCTCTAACTTCATAATTTCTGTACTTTCAATATCATTTTGGTAGAATTTAATATTATTTTTTTTTGTCATGGTCAGATAACTCTAAAATATACAGTTGCCACTGTCTTCTTATTTCGTTCTCATTAACAATGATTTTGTTGTTATTATCAACTACCTTAGAACTTTCTTTTTATTATTTACATTTAAGGCATCAACCTGTGTGTTTATTAACGTCGCCTGGTATTTTTTTTACATTTCTGGATACTTAATATAAACCGATTTTGACATACATCTTCTTTTACTTATGTCTATTCAGGAAGGCCAGACTCCGGCCTTAGCGCCTGCACTTTCCTCAAAGCGCAAATCACTTAGTACATCGAACCCCGTATCATATTGAGATTACACGCAATTCGATAATTGAATATACCTTCTTGATGCACGATCAACATACCTGATAGATAAAATTGAAAATTTTATATTAAAAGGCTTTAATAAGATATTTTAAATTTTAAACAAGTCCCTTAAAAGACTTTAAATCCCTTTAAATATTTTTGGACGAAAATTTGTGTTTGCTACCATATTTTGTTTTCTTATGAAAAAATAATATAGCAGAAGAGAGAAAAAAAGAAGAAGTATAATTAATAATTTCATTAGAAAAAATAGTTGCTTACATTGAACTATGCAGGATATAACGCTGATATTATTAGATATAAAAGGTCAATATTCAGTGATCGGGATATAATAATGTGATAAAAGTAGAAAAACAAGATAGTATGAAGAACTAGAATAAGATCTTCAATTTCTGTATTACCATATAAAAATGCAATCTGCTTTATTGTGAATATATCAATAAAATTCATTTTTCTCAATACAAACAAAATTTTTCTTTTTTACCACGAATATCACAACGTTTACGGCTATTAGTGCAATAACTCATACATAAAAATATTTTATTCCCTTTGATGTTCAAAAGTTAGCTCCACGGATGAATATTAAAAATCCTACCTCATTTCCCATTACACCCGTTTGTAGCCCTTCTTTCATTTTATTAAAGCATTACAGATATTTCGAATATACAACCAAGAATATCTAATACACGGAAATAATAGTTGAAGCGTAAAAACCAGTGGCATCGCGTTAAATAAAAATAAAAGAACAGGTTAAAAAATATGTTTATATGGAATTATATGGTATTTTTAATACTGAGGTTAACAATATAGAATTAGATCTTATGACATATTGATATTTTTTTTCGACATTTCTAATGATCCGTTCATTTAGTCCTTTTTTTCTCAAAAGAGGTTAGTCTTTGTATGTGGGTATATTTTATTTTATAAAAACCCTTAAAAGGGCAACATTACAAGCACGAACGTTTTCGGAACAACTGTTCCATCATCAGGTTAAAATACAGGTTACCATGCCTGAGCCACCAAAATATTTGGGTAAAAACCCTTTAAAATGAAAAATGTTACCAAAGATTGTACATGATGTTGATAATATTATATGATGTTTAATATTTTAATTAGATTTTACTTCAGGTAACATACACCCATGCTTAGGTGATTAAAATCTAATTAAAATATTAAACATCATATAATATTATCAACATCATGTACAATCTTTGGTAACATTTTTCATTTTAAAGGGTTTTTACCCAAATATTTTGGTGGCTCAGGCATGGTAACCTGTATTTTAACCTGATGATGGAACAGTTGTTCCGAAAACGTTCGTGCTTGTAATGTTGCCCTTTTAAGGGTTTTTATAAAATAAAATATACCCACATACAAAGACTAACCTCTTTTGTTATACGTGGTATACAGCCAGCTACAGGAATTATTTTCCTTGTGGATTTTACTTTTTTTCTCATTTCTGTGTTTTTTTTTATTCAAATATTTAAAAACAGTGGCACCCATTGTTTGTAAACAGTTGTTCTTTTACTTTCCTATTTTTCTGTTTCATTTATATATTTTGCAATGTTTCTCACCTCCATAAATAACCTTACCCATCATCTACAATGACTGAGCAACGGTGCCTTTGAGCCACAAAGTGTATCAATGGTCTAAGTAATCTAAGCCTACCTGCTAGTAATTTGGTACAGTGTGTATTCTAGAATGCATAACTTGTAATAATATTCCACTATTTTGTAATTTTTTCTATTTTCTACTTTAAATGTGTATTAACACTTTTACTGCTGATGTCACGCATGCGTGACCTTAAGTTATTTTGCCAGGTGCTGACGACATACTTGCGTGACATCTGAGCAGTTATATTTAACAGAGCATAACAGAGTAAAGTACAGGTGAAAAATCCTAATAAACTAAATGAAAGTGAGATGTTAGCTCTGTTATATGCATCTACTGACGAGGAGGACTTATTTAGTAATCTTCCTATTGGCAGTAACACTGATTCCGATTTCGAGGGTGTTTCTTCTGAATCCGAGGAATATGCAGAGGATGATAGAGAGAGCAAGTTTTTATATTTTATGTGATAACAATATTATTAACTTTTTTTATTGTTACAGTAGATGAAATGCCGATTCAAACCCAAGATAATGTACCCAACGAAAACGAAACTGTGTTAGACCACTCATTTCCTGACTGGACAAATATTCCTATGAATATGAAAGATTTTATGTTTTCGAAAACAAATGAACTTTTGGTTTAACCAGGTAGCAATGAGCCAATCGATCATTTTAGAATTATATTTGATAACGACATTTTGGATTTAATCGTTAGTGAAACCAACTTGTATGCAGAAGACGTATTCCTTTCTAAAAATATACGAGAAAAATCAAGAATTACAAACTGGAAGCCGGTTTCACGAAAAGAAATGTTAAAATTTGTTGCACTATTGATTCACACCGGAACTATCAAATTAAATAGACTCAATGATTACTGGAAATCTCATCCATTATTTAATTTGAACTGTTTTCGGCGCATATGAGTAGGGATCGTTTCCTTATCATAATGAGGTGGTTACATTTTGCTAGAAACCCAGCCAGTTGAGAAGGAGTTAAGATCGATTGTACAAAGTACGACCTATAATAACGTTCTTTAATAATAAAATGTCTGCTGTTTATTATCCTGGAAAAAACTTTTCCCTTAATGAGTCAATGGGGCTATGGCGTGGACGCTTGGTATTCCGACAATATATCAAGAACAAGCGTCATAAATACGGGATAAACTCTATATTCTTATAGAGAAAAGTGGTTTAGTTCTAAAATCTTTAGTTTACAGTAGCACCCTGGATAATGCCTAAAGCTACTTCTCACATTTAGTGTTCCACTGGAACATTAAATGTGAGAAGGAAGCATAATCCCAAAGAGGTTATTAAAAAAAAACTAACAAAGGTGAGCGAATTGCTTGTTTTTCTGATAATATTTTAGTTGGTAAATGGAAGGACAAACGTGACGTCCTTTATATCTCTAATGAATTTGGAAATAAAATGACGGAGTTTGTTAATAGAAGGAATAGACCCAGAGAAAAACCTACTGCAATTTTTAATTATAATCGTAATAAGTATATGGGGGGTGTCGATCGGCAAGACCAACTAAACTCTTACTACCCTTGTGAAAGAAAATCATTAAGGTGATATTTTGATAAGGTGATAAGTTCAATAATTTGTTTTACGTCCGATGACCCTTTATGACTACCGACTGTCAGTTTTGGAAAACTATTAAATATTGGGAAACAAGGAAAAACAGTCAGAAAGCGATTTGGATTTTGCTCTGGCAAGAAATTCCGAAAATCCGTAAAATGACACTTTACCACTGCCAACAATGTACAGAAGAGTTTTGATTATGCGTCGAATGTTTTAACGATAACCCTCAACAGTGCAACATTTTGTGTTGTACATATAAACAAATTATATAGTAATGTTATGAATTTGAAGTTTTTTTTATTGTTCATCTAGTTTTTAAGTTTTTTATTACTTTTTGTTTTGTTTTTAATTGTTTTTACTGAGCTTTAATAAAATTGTCTTTAATAAATTTTTAAAGTACTGTAAACTGGGGTAACTTTGCTCCACTTTTAGGAGTTATTAAAGGAATTACGAGGAAAAGTGTATAAAATTTCTACTAGTATTATGTTTTTTTAATGACTGATGAAGAAGGTATACAATGTAATTATTGTATGGTATTTTTTATTCCAAAAATAATTAATTACATATTTTTTTTAATAAAAAGTGGAGCAAAGTTACCTATAGTGTGGGGTAACTTTGCTCCACCTCATAAAAGCATGAAATTTTGTATAGTAACATATAGTTGGAGCAAAGCTAATGGGTTGCTTATATTAACCTTGCTCCAAAAATATTATTTGTGCAAAAAAAACTAAAAAAGAAGGCAGCGTATTCGGCTGAGTACTTTCTCAACATTCAGGGGAAATATTCCGCATTTTCGAAACACTTCCTCTAAATTAAATTTGATTTGTGGACCAATCACCTTTGACAACAATGGAGGAAAGTGTTGCTTCTGTATATTAGTGTTGCGGATGCCATCTTCAGTACTTTTCCAAACTGACAAAATTTTTCGTCACGTCTAGAGGTTGCGTCAAATGTGTTCTGTTTGGAGGCAGACAAATTAAATGATTGTCGTTTTCACGACAGAGTTGAAGTGCATGTACTGTAATATGTAAAGAGAATCCACAAGGAATCTACGTTCCTGTATTTGGCTGTATACCATATATTAAAAAATTAATTAAAATCCTTTGTAAAAGGTATATATTTAAAAACCCAAACGGGCTGTGTTAGACAAAACTTTTTCGGAATACATCATTCCATCATCGGTGTCTAGGAGTACATAAATGTAGCCACTAAATATATGGGTAAAAACCCGTTAACAAATAATTAGTTACATTTGTTCGACATTATATCTTATAAATACTTATGATGTTAAAGTTACCGTTGGATTAGGTAACATGGCGACATATGACTCCACGTTGAAGTTGCAAGTCCTGAGACGGTGTGTCTACGAGTTGCTTCCATAAAGTCCTCAATGTTTTCATCAACTCCTGCTCGTACACGTTTAATATTTTCTGCAAAACGTGGAGAAATTTCAGGATGTCTCACCATAAATAATTTTTTGATCCAATCCTCTCCAGGGAAGTTATCCTTGAACATTTTGACCTATCTTCCACAACGGTTTAAATAATTTTTGATAATGTTTCTCAGTTCCCTTGCGTTAATAATGAACCCATACTCTCCCATATAAATCAGGCAATTAACAAATTGGTTTTCTTTGCCGGGAGTAAATACGTTTTGCCTCCCTGGCGTTTTGGAATGTTTCCCTTTCAGTTTATTTAAAATGGTTCTTCTTGGAATCTCATATTTTTCTTCTGCCCCTCTGTGTGAGATTTCACCTCTTCTTATTTCATTTAAACACTCTTGTAAGGTTTCTTGTGTATAGCATAGCGCCGTGATCCTGGTACTGTTTTAGGTGTTCTAGGCATATCTGTAACAAAAATATATATTAAACATAATATATATTTCGGGGTAACTTTGCGCCACTTTTTTAGAGCAAAGTTACCCCGAGTCACCAGATAATTTGTAAAATTAGGTTAGAAAAAAAAAGTTTATCATTTGTTCATTTATAAGTCACAATTGAGTAAAAAATTGATAAACAGTATACACTTAACGCATACACAAATACGTACTTGTGAGATAATAGCACAACTTTCTACACACACCAAATTTTATACGTAGTTTTTACCGAAGTTTTTATACCACTACCTTCTCGACTCGCTGTAGGCGTGTAAGTGGAAGAGCAAGTCGATGCTGCACATGGGGAGACTTTGTCAATAGGCAACCAGTAAAACGGCGACGCGCGTTTTGTGAAGACGGTTTTTAATTCATAGGTAAATTAAAATGAAACTTTTTTTAGTAATGGAGCAAAGTTACCATGGCAGGGGCAAAGTTACCCCGGTTTACGGTAGTAAAAAATATATTGACACGCATGCGTGTCAGTCAGCAAAAAAATTATACCTAAGTGCGGCCGTCACGTATGCGTGACATTGATAAGAATAACAAAACTCTCTATATATGGGCTTCAGTTTAGTACTAAAGCAATTATAAAGCACAAAAAATTAAAATTTTTAGAAAAAAAATGCTGCAACCAGCAACTCCGTATCATAGAAGCCAGCAGGTACCGTAATTTTTAGATTTTATTTTAAAAAGCGATAAGGTGTCGATAAAATATATCTTGTTATTTCGCTAACACATAAAAAACTTTATTAAATGATTGTACAAGAAAATAATTTTATGTAACTATTTACAACGGCAAAAATAACCAAAATTCATGCGATTTAGAAAACAGTAAAGTTTTATATCATATTGATTTCCTCAAATACCTATCAAATTTTCCGTTTACTATAACTGCTAAATTTCATTTAGATTTTTTCGCAACAACATATCATTTCTTCCGCCCCCTTCAACCCCTGTAGGACTCCCAATCGTAAAGCGGGTTGCGGGTATTGCGGATATATAAAAGAACACACTGAAAATCTAATAAAAGTTAAAGCGTTCCTTGTAGGAAAATCAATTCCCACTTCCACATGAAAGACTTCAGAAGTTTGTTCGAGATTTCCTTCTTCTCCAACCTTCACGCCGCTTCACAGGGCTGTTTTATATGAAATACGGCTACAAAAACGAATTAGAAGTCATTACTTTCGTTTTTTATTGTTTCCAGAAGAGTATCAGGTTTCGGATAGAACGTTTTATGGTATTAGTATAATGTTTCGGTAGAGAATTCTATAGTTTCGACTGTAGGCAGGAATTCTTACAAATAAACTTATCGCCTTTAGTTTTTGATTAGTTTTTTTTAAAAAAAGCACATTTATTAAAAATCGGGATAACGACTGTATAGGCTATGATGACTAAAGGGCTTTATACGGTTTTTGCAACGACGCGATGAAATTTTCTGTAGTGGTTTGATCTACGTCCTCTTTGTTTCCTTCGATCTGCTGGCTACCCTCACTTCAGTGTTTCGTTCGAGAAATTTATGGATGAGATTATTATTGTGATTCTCTAGTCTATCATAATATTTGATTCTTCTCTTTATTATGTCGTCCATGGCAAGCCCACTGCTAAACATGGACCTATCGCATACTTTTCCATTTAGTCTATCTGAATACAATTTTTAGCGACTCTTTTTATGTCATCGGTCAATCTCGTAGGGGTTATAGTATATAAGAAAGACGTATTCTAAAAATATTGTGATAAAGTTAAAGTTAAAGTAGATACAGTTCATTAAAAATATTTTATTGTAATAAATAATTGTTTTTAATCAGAAATCTAGGGCACACATATTGTATAACAGTGCATGTCTAAGTTTCAAAACACTTTGGATGAACTTTAAGCTCAACCTTAAAGATTTAGCATTTTTACAATATCATCTTTGGTCTAATAACCCAACCAATTCGTCATAGGCAAATATGTTATAAATATAGTAAACAGACGAGCATTCGAGGTCAATTGATAATCGCAATTAATTTTAGCATGTCGGTATTTTATAACTAAACAGATGTTATCTTAGTTACACTTTGTCAATGGTCTTACCATACGAATCCAAGTAAATCGCGGTACATCGTCAACTACGTACTATATAAATTATTAACCGTAAGTTCTAAATCTTCAAGTCTTCAACTTAAAGATTTACACATAGTTGAAGACTTCTATCAAGAACTATACACAAGCCAAAGAGAAGACCAAAAGAACTTGGAAGCCGCCGCATCATGCAAAATTATCAACTAGGGTTGCCAGAGATAACACTAAGCGAAATCCAGGACGCAATGAAAAAGATAAAAAACAACAAAGTGCCAGGAGAAGATGGAGTCGTAATAGAAGCTATAAAGATGGGCGGACGTGCCCTTCTCAACCAAATAAAAAGGTTGTTTAACCTTTGTCTAACAGATTGTTGCATACCAAAAACATGGAACAATGCAGAAACAATTTTACTACACAAAAAATAAGACAAGGCGCATCTAGAAAACTACAAACAACAGTCAAATAGCCAATGCTTTAGCGAACTTATTTTAAAAATATTCAAGTGATTCCGTACATGGCCCATTATTTGTCGAAAACAAAAAAAAAATAGAAAAAGAGGTCAAAATTACAGATTACATTAGTCCGCTAAATGTTGCAATAAGTATGCAAGAACTAAACGAAGCACTGCAAGGACTTCAACACTCTAGCCCTGGACCAGATGAAATTCCAAATTGTTTTTTAATTAATCTTCCTTTAGCTGTTAAGCATCTACTCTTAGATATATTTAGTTTTTTATTTTTGACTAAACAATATCCTAAATCCTGGAGTACTGCTACAATAATTCCTCTTTTGAAACCTAACAAAAACAAGTCAAACCCGGAATTTTATAGGCCAATATCCTTAACATCTCCCTTATGTAAATTATTAGAAAAAATTTTAGATAGACGGTTACAATTCTTTTTAGAACCAAAAAATCTAATAGTGCTTTAGGAAAAATAGAAGCACAACTGACAATTTAGTGTCGCTAGAATCGGGAGTTAATGAGGCATTTGCAACTAATCGACAAGTTATAGCTGTCTTCTTTGATATAATTAAAGCTTATGATACTGTATGGAAATATGACTTATTGTTAAATTACAGCATTGGGGCATAGATGGAAATTTTCTAGCATTCGTCAAAAATTTTCTAGATGACAGAAATTTCCGAGTTAAATCAAATCAGGAATTTTTAGAATACTATACACGAGAAAATGGCATACCTTAATGATCTACACTAGGCGCAAAACTCTTTTTAGTTGCAATTAACGATATCGAGAACAGTATCTGAAACCCTGTTAAAGCAATCCTATATGCAGATGACCTCGTAATCTGTATTTCTCATAAGAATCTTAATATGACATCAAACATTATTCAACTTTCTATTAATTCCCTACAAGAATGGTCTAAAACAACAGGACTAAAATTTTCTACAGTCAAAACCAAGGTAATGTGCTTTTCTCGAAAACATCAAATTGTTGCAAATCTTCCAAAATTACCACTGTATGATCAAGTTTTAGAAAACGATGAGGGACAGATTTCTAGGTATGATTTTTGATTCAATACTTACTTGGAACAAACACATCCAATTACTTGAAAAATCATGTTTACAGAACATAAATATTCTTTAAAAATAAAGTCCGGCAAATCATAACTGGGGCGCAGACCCAACACAGCTACTAAATATTTACAAACCTTAATCGGCAGTAAATTAGATTATGGATCAATTATATATAATTCAGCTAAGGACTCAACATTAAAAAAATTAGATATTGTACAAAATACCGCATTAAGACTAGTTCTGGGAGCCTACAGAACCAGTCCAGTTGAAAGTCTTTATATCGAAGAAAATTAATCTCCACTTTCTATTAGAAGATTAAGTCTTAGTTTACAATACGCAAGCAAGCTATCAACTAATCCAAACAACTCGGCCTACCCCTATGCTTTCTCCACACATTAGCATTCTAATTACAATCAAAATCCTATAATATAATCAATATAATATCAATATAATTATAATCTTCGACTATCATTTACCAAAAGAATTAACAACTTCACAGTACAACAAACTCTTATTCGACCTGAAGACATGACAGTAATTTTCACAGATTCCTTAAGTGCAATCCAGATAATTCAGAAAATATATCCCAATCATCGATTTTGGAGCAGATTAAAAAATACCTTTTAACTCTAAAATAATCATAAACAACTACATATTGTGTGGATACCATCTCATGTGGGGATACCTGGATATGAGATAGCTGATCAAATTGTCAAAGAAGCTTGTAAAATGGAGAGATCCGATGATAGAACTAACCAAATTTCTCACTCAGATATAAAAAAATGCACCAATCAGTACACAAAAACCTTGGTTACGAAGATGGATCTCTTACCAAATAATAAATTGCAGCAAGCAAACCCGGATCTATCAGCGATAACACCAAATTTAGTAAAGCGAAGGGAACAGGTTGTACTACATCGTATCCGAATAGGACATACCAGACTGACGCACGAACACCTACTAAGGAAGGAAGGAACCTCCTAGAATATGCTACGCCTGTGACACCAATATAACTGTAGGCCACATTGTTATAAACTGTCCATTATATTAAATGGAAAGACAAGTTACTGGACTACCAAGTGATATAAAGTGCGCTTTCGACAGTGCGGATTGTGACAAAATCATTAGGTTTTTAAAGAAAACGAAATTGTATAATCAACTATAAATGATAATTCAAGAAAAATTCTACATTTTAATCAACTTTGTAAAAACTTTATAGTTTATATTTTATATTAATCATTATAATATATTATAGTCTATAGCCGGTTCACAATTTGTTGATAGCTCACTACAAGTTTAACCCTAATTAGAAAACTGAAATACAGAGAGGATAGGTAATACGATATAATAGTAAAAACCAACCTAAAACTGACGGTTTAAGACGTTTTCGACTAACCCACCTTATATCTGTAGGAATACAATACCTTATAATCCTATTACGGGGGTATTTTGAATGGTTAGAAATGAACGACCAGTGTCGTAGAGTATATGATTGAAACATTTATTTGAACTAAATAAATATATTTTTTAAATTGTACTTATGTAAATTGTATTTTTTAATAAAACTTATTTATTTTATTCAAAAATAAAAAGTTTCTTGCCATTTGTAAAAGATACATTTATTTAATTAAGGAAAAAGGCGCCAAATGTTGCCTGGCAAAATTTCCAATGTGTTTTAAATGTATCCATTATTTTCGAATTCGGAGAAAACTAATAAATATTTTTGAAAAATTTAAACGCAGAATGAAAGATTACATTATTACTCAGGGCAGAAAGTCCCTGAAAACTTCTACAATGTTTATTTTAATATGTTATGTAACACGGGTAAAAATAAAATAGAAAATATAGTATAATTTTTAATTGAAAATATTGCATGCAAAAGAAACTTTTTATTTATTTTAAAAAATATTTCATTCTGCCTTTAAATTTTTCAAAAATTCTTTTTAGTTTTCTCAGGATTTGAAAAAAAAATGGATACATTTAAAACACATTGAACATTTTAACAGGCGACATTTTGCGCCTTTCCCCTTTAATACCTTACGATTACAACTACTATTACTTACCATATATAATTACGATTAGAAAACTATTCAAATCAAAATAAATAGGATCAACTTCGGAATCCGAGTCGTCTTGAGGGTTAATAATTAGGTTAATAATCTCTACGGTCGCATCAATTATGTTATCAAGATCCCACATTTTTTGTTCTTCTTCTATTATATGTCTTACTGCATCTTTCCAGTTTTGTTTTGTAATATGTTATAAAGACTCGTATAACAATTCACGTACAGCTTGTATTTTATATGATGTATTTTTTCTAGCCACATAACTTTTCATTTGTGCCCAAATGAGTTCAATTGGATTTATTTCGCAGTGGTAGGGTGGGAAGTCTAAAGACTGTGATGTTTCTCCTTTCCGCCATTTTGTCAACTACGTATTTCTTGAACTTAGATTTGTGTTGCCGGGCAATTTCTAAAAGTTCTGCTTTAACCATTCCATCTTCGTAAGGCAGATACTTATTCCGCAGCCAGTCAAGAATATCCTGTTTCTGCCACGCATTCGTTAGAAGTCTTTCTACTAGTCGTGAATGATAAGGTGCATTATCTACTACTATAATTGAATTTGGTGGTATGTGTTCAATCATTTGCTCAAAATACTCTTCGAAAACATCAGCGGTCATCTCCTCGTGATAGTCTTTTGTGCTTTTGGAATGAAATTCCAACAAACCATGCTTAACAAATCCTTTTTCACTGCCAATGTGAGAAATTATTAATCTACTGCCTTTACCAGAAGGTGGGGAGATACCAGTAGACCAACCTTCCATAAAGGCTTGCCTGGAGCTTAATATATTTTTATCTGACCAAATTTTTTTTAGAGTATGACCTGAGTTTACCCACGTTTCATCCTGGTAGAAGATGGGCCTTTCTTCAGCCCGGAATTTTCGTATGAATCTTAGATAATTTCTTCTCCAACATCATCTTCTCCTCCCGGTCAATCAAAAGTGATTTTCGGTCTGATTTCTCTCACCGGAAATTTAATTCTTTTAAAACTTGCCACAATTTGGTTCGTCCGATATGAGACAAATCCGGGTCGTCTCTAACTTCTTGTAAAATTTTGTTTAGGTTTGGTATTTCTTTTTTGAAAAAAAATCCATGAATTTTCCTTCGAATACCATTTTTGGCAAATTCATCAATTTCAATAGGCTTTTTTCCTCTCTTTAAGTGTTCGTTTGTGTTTGGGTTAGCTATACCGTGTTTTTTTCTTTCTGATAGGAACCTATATAAAGTTGACTCTCCTACGCCAGTCATGTTGGCACAACTTTCGACTATGTTGCGAACAGTGTTTGTGGAAATCTGAGAAACCAGAGCATCGTGAACATTCAGGACATTAGTCTTCTCTCTTGGTGAATAGACAGACTTACTGACTGTACGCAACAGTACCGGTGTAAAACTTGATGATGAAGCCATCACAAACAATCCAACAAAACGAGCACGAACGAAAGGTACGTATATGTTCGTAGGTATATGGAATAAAAAGTCACTCACACACTGCATATAATTCGCAAAAGAAATATTCGAGACCCTAATTACTGCCGTAGACGCGGAAACACCGACGAGCCGTAAATTACATGCGATCAAAAACGTACTAAACAAAAAAATTGTTTTCGTTCGTAATAACTTCACCCTTTCAAGTTAAGTTTCGAATATAATTATATTGTTAAAAATCTGGGGAATTCCATCTTAATTATCTTGGAACGACTAGTACCTTCGGAGATGAATTCCAGGTTTTCTAGTAAAGTGATTAAACGCGAAGATTAGTATTGAAATATCCAAAGAGATAAGGTATTCTTATTTACAAAATTGTTAATGGTTAAATTCTTATTTTTATTAATATAATATAATAACCAACATTAGTCGTGAAAGTTTTAATTGTTTTTTTACTAAATATATTAGTATTAAAATATTATTAATATCATATATAACAGAATTAAAACATTATATTATTATTTAATGAATAACCACCTTAGGAACGCCTATGATTTACGACCGTTTTATGAGTTTGAGGCATATTTCGTGCTCTCAACAATTTGTGAACGAAGAATATATTGTACCATCGCTAATAACCTTCTATGGTTGATGCGTTATTCCCAATAAAAAAAAATAGTTTCCTTTATTTGTTGTACCTTCAGTATTTTGGTTAGTATTAAATAACGTGCCATGGAAATTTCAGTTGAATGTTCTGAGTTCGCGTCAATTATAGAGAGATAAACAGATTTACTGCTGTTAAAAAATCAACATGTAACTTTATCTTTTAATCAAGAACTAATTGAACAATTTCATGGTCATTATTCGTTTCAGCAAGCAAACATGTATAGGAATTAGCTTGTTGAAGCTCGACACAATTACATTGTTGTACGATGTAATTGTTTCCGATCGGCAAACGTATAAAAATTATTTTTTTTTTACAAAGTTAAACAAATTAATCATTTTTTATACAAAAAATACCTAATAATTTATTTTCAACATAAGTAGCTTAAATTCCATCTGTTCAAAGCCGTTCACCGATTTCTTTTGTTAGGAATGGACCAAATTCAATCAGGCCCTCTTCTACCTGACGCTCCGATATATTATTTCATTCAACTTTTCATTTTTTTTTAATGTTCTTAACGACCTCGACATCAGTAACCCAGATCCCGGTATCTAACTTCTGTATTAATATATTTCTTTCACAATGGTGTCCATTGTGGCGCTCGGTTCAACGGGGTCTACCTGTTGTTTACACCTGACACAGTAGGACCAACCGGAATATGGTAATTGCATCCATTGTTAAACCATAACTACAACTGAGAAAATAAAGATCGGGATCTTGTGGAATACAGGATGATGCAGTCATATAATTTTCAATATAATTAAATTAATAAAATTAAGTGGATATTTTAAATTTTATAAATACTATTTAAATCAAAATAGTTGTCATTTTTGTGCGACGTATAATAGAAAATTTGAACAAAATAATTACCCTAGAATTTAACCTACATTTTGGTAGGTCACAAATTAATACATGCAATGCATGTGAGGAGATTAATTTAAAAATTAAAAGCCTTAGTCTTGGTGAAGCAGCAAAAAAAGTAGCGGTTGCCGCAAAAGTCGTACATTGCCGCCAAAATAAAAAATTTTACACTGCCCTATATGATCAAAATGAGAAATGCATTCAAAGAGATGATAATGTAGAAGCAATCGCCTTCGATTTTATGCAAAACCTTTAACTTCCTGCAATTTCTGTACAAGGCCTATTTTATCTGTCGCAGCTTACAATTAATGTTTTTCGCATCACCAATATTAAGTCACGAAAATAAGTTCTTTATATTTACCACGAAGCAGAATCACGAAAAAACTCGAATGAAGTCTGCAGCTTTCTATTAGATTATATTGAAAAATATATTTGAATAGATGTAAAAGAACTATGCCTGTTTTCTTAGAACTGACCAGGGCAAAACAAAAACCACTGCGTTACAAGAATGTATTTGGCTTTAACCGATACTGGCAGATTTAAAAAAATTTAACAATTTTTCCCACTTCGAGGTCCCTAATTTCTTTCCTGTGACAGTGTTTTTTAAAAAGTTAGTTTTATTAAAGCGGAGTTGCTAAAAAAAACCTCAGAAAATTTAACCGAGCCTATGACATCTATAAGTACACGGAGACCATTGTTACCGCAAGTGCCCAAAACCTATTCACGGTCTGTGAAATTAAAAGGGAAAGTATTATAAATTTTAAAGATGGTCGCCTAGGTATTATAAGTCTGCATGTGCGTCGACCGAGACACAGAAGTTAACAAGGGACCAACGAATTTCGTTTTTTCTACAGCGTTGATGCTCCCGGCAGTATTCGAGCTAGTGAATACGTTTATGGTGCGATATGGAGTGCCTTCAATGTTTCCATTCCAAAAACAAGCAATGTCGTTAAAATGCCAAGTGAAAAGACGTTTCAAGACCCAATTCCAATACTAGAGGCCATAAAAGAAAATTTGACCACACTGCTTCAATGGGTGAAGGAACCGTTCAAACCATTTTACGAAAATATTATTCAAACATAAGCAACCAAGAAAAAAATCCAAGGAAATCACAAAATAAACTGTAGGATATTAAAATTGTTTAGTAATAAATACTTTTGATTTGAAACCTGACATTTTATTACTGAAACAACCTAAGTAAATTTTTATCAAAAGTCGCCGCCGAAGTAGTATACTTTATGGTAGGGCATGGATTAATCTCCCTTTCGGTTCCCGGCGGTTCCTTTTTGATAAATTTAGTAAATATTGTCGTAAAGCGCTTTATAGTATTTTTCTTAGAGAACGTAATTAAGAAAGCTTTATCTCTTCTCACGTTTCGAACTACTAGTCCCATTACTTCCTATGTTCGTTAGAACCTTTTTATCTTTCTAGAAATAGATACAGTCTGGCCTGTCATTTTTAAGTGGGGGTTATCGCCCTTTTTTGGGAAGCTTGTGAAATTTTGAGAGGAAGAATATCACTTCTGAGAGGGCACTCTTTGAGTAAAGACGCTTGCTTATCTTACCGTTCTCTGTGAATTTTTTTCTTTAAGTGTGTATACACTTAAATATTTGAGTTTCTTAATCTAATACCATATTAGATTAAATATGGTTATAAAGTACCATTATTTTAATTAAATTCAGTGCTTGATACTAGTAAAGTATAATAAAGTTTAGTGAAGTAGTGCAGCAGTCATCGAGATTTCATTGTACGTTATTGTAATCATATTACCTTCAATTATCTGTTATCAATTATTGCAAACATTTAATTCTCAGTAAGAACAGTTAATCATTAAACAACAGTGCGAGACAGATAATTAACTTAAAACCAAGTGCGGGTTGGTTTAATTTTTATAGTACAAAATTCTTGTAACCTTTGTGTAGTCTTTTGAATTTAACTTTAATTACCTTTGTTTTTTTCTGCTATTCATTTTTTTAATTTATTGTACCCGTTATCTCGAGATAAGCCCATAAACAGCGCAGAGAGACTTCTATCTGCTTTAGTTGAATTTTCTTAAATATTATCAGGCTCTCTTCATTGATAATTTAATTTGTGCAGGATTTTATTATACTATATCTGTAGAGGTATTTTTAATCATAATACTGTTTACTTCTATATGTATACAACCATTCTTTAATTGATGGTGCATTTTTTACTTGTTTACATACAGCCGCATATATAATTGTGTTGTTGAATATATTGTTTTGTTTTATCTATGAATTTTATTTCTCGACTATTAATAAGTTTCCTGATACAATAATACCTCTAAATATTTGCTTATTACATTAAATTATTATTATACCTTCGATCAGAAGAAAGATCAGGCTGTTTAAGTTTCGTAGGTAAGTAGGTGAACGGAGTCCACGTAATATATTTATTATTTGTTTATGTAGTGTGTTGACCAAATTTATTTAATAATTAAGTGTTGATATATTTCCTTGGACTTGGTCTCAGAGCCTAAATATCTTTCCTTGTCTCTTTTCGTTTCTAGGGTTTCTTAATTTTCCCCTTGAACCCCAAAAAGTTAAGTAGCGCCGTTTTTCTATCTTATCTTATCTTTGGCAATTTTACACATCCATATTTTTGTTTATTTCTGTATCTTTTCTAATATATCTCATCCTGATCTATCTTTACTTATTTCGTCCGTTGGACCCATTTCCGGTTAGAACAGCTAGTTTCGAACCCACGACTTGCTCTCCACCAACCATCTGGCTGCCGTCCGCAGTGTCTCCATTGGTGACCTTTCTAGCACCATCCAAAAAAGGTTTCCGAGGTTACAAAGTAGGGGTTTGCAATTTAAACTTTTTTAGTTGTGGTGGGTGGGACCTAGGGGATTGATAAAGGTGAGTTTTCTTTCGTGTTATTTTAGTTCCTCCTTTCTATCCTAGAAACGGTTTCAAGCTTTTTTCGATACCAGCTTTTGTTCGTGAGATACAGCCCATTGTAAGTTTTAAAATTGATACACTGTATTCCACTGTATACCATTCGAAACATTAAGCACTGCAATAAATTTAATACCTACCAACATAATCACTAATACTGATACAAATAACACTGTGACTATCCCAACTCCTCCAAAATATTATGTATCTAATCACTAAGCTGACAAGAATTTTCAGATCCTATGATAACATAAAAGTAGCCAATAAAACAGTTTTAACAGTCAATTCTATTTGTTTAAAACTTAAAGATCGAGCTTCTAAAGAACAGATACCAGATGTAGTTTACAGCATTCCTTGTGATGATTGTAACAGTAAATATATTGGTCAAACTTCTAGACGTCCCAAAGACCGCATCACTACTCATAAAAGTAATTGTAGGATTTATCATGGTAGGTATTCATTAGCTAACAACGTTCACACCCAGAATGACAGAATAAATTTTTCAGATGTCAAAATCTTTGAAAAAGAAACATCCTTTAGAATCCCATCCCATCCCATATCATTTAGAAATGACTCACATTGCAAAAACTGATAATGTAATTAACACAAAATCAGATGTAAATGCTACAAACAAAAAATAACCAATTTAGTATATTAGACTCTCCTTAATAATATCATCTTGTCTTATTGCATTTTTCTAAAGCATAAATAATCATAAACAATAAAAACAATAAATAATGGTTTATTTGTTATATATAACAACCAATAACATAATAATAATTTGTCTAAAATTGATCTTAATATAAATTTTCGATATTAAGTATTAATAAACTTTTTTCCTAAAACTGAAAACTGTCATCGTTCTTTGACAGAAACTTCCGGATCTGATAACTGACAGGTAGGCAATAGGTAAATCATAGGCAATTTGCTTTTAATTTGAATATATCCCACGTGTATCTTTTATATCTACTCTGTATACATATTTATTTTGCCCTATCCGTTTAAAGTCCTGTTATCAGTAACAGCAGTTCGTTAGCACCATCGGTGTTAAAATTGTAAAGAGGTAGTAGAGGCATATTATCGTTCTGATTGATATCGCGTGATATTTGATCGTATAAACGAAAAATTATATCATACCCATTAATCATTGATTATGTTCTATGCAATCTAGTTTTTTCGGTGATGTCATTAGAGTAAATTTAAATAAATTGATGCAAGGAACTAGTTTTTCTAACAGGAGGTGTAGTTAATGGTGGTGTAGATTTATGTATGAAGACATCGATACACTTTAAGTATTTTACATGATAAAGAGCTATACAGTCTAAATAGACCAGCTTGAGGTTTATAGTGTATTGCATTTAAGTAGATGTCATATTTAAGTAGGAAAAAAAATGATGGTTTAATAATTGATAAATATTTATAAAATTAATTCATTCGTATGAATGGTAAATAACTGTAACATTTCATACTATTAGTAATTAGAGCATGTTCATGATTCAATAATGTCATAGAAACGTGTCTTCTTGGTTCTATCCTGTATTCAATACATTCTTTAATTATTAAAAATAGCTTCAAAACATCGTCTGACGATTTTTATATCTGAAGAAATCCAAATGACGTTAAAATCCCGACTGGAGTTGTAATCTACAATTAAAGAAAGACCTATGCATAAACTACGATTAACTTTAAAGAGTCAAAGTGTAGGATACAAGGAAAAATACAAAGATATAGAAGATACAACAAAAGAATTTACAATAGCTATACAGAAATCAGCTTGGGCATCAGCCTCTACTATTAACTACACTAAACCTGGAAAAAATCTTGACCCTATAGTTAAACAAAAAATACTAGAGAAAAGGCAGCTACGAAATAAATGGCAGATATCGAGATGCGCAAGCGATAAAGTACAACTAATTAGAGCTACCAAAGATCTAACAAAGTTACTAAACAATTAAAAACAAAGTTGTCGAGGATTATCTAAGTTCTCTTGCTGCCTCTGAAGATACAGACTACTCACTTTGAAAGGCAACAAAAAAGCTAAAAGAACCACAACAATATTATCCTCCAATAAGGAACATTCAGGGTAAATGGACCAGAGATAACAAAGAAATAGCCGCAGTCTTTGCTGAACACCTAGTACAAGTTTTTGAACCAAACGAACCAGATCCTAACGGCAATTTTAGCGAGATTTATTCCCCTGCTTTAACTGGACTTACCGATTGAAAACTTCACACTGACCGAAATAAGAAATAGAGTTATGAAAAATACAAAACCAAGAAAAAAGTCCAGGGTTTGATCTGATAATAGGCAAGTTATTGCAAGAATGTACAATAAAAGGTTACAAATATCTGCAGCGCATTCTCAACGCCATTATCACAACAGGTTACTTTCCGAATCAATGGAAAATTACACAGATTATCCTTACATCAAAACCTGGAAAAAAAAAACTAGAAAACCTAAAATTCTATAAACCTATAAGTCTACTGCCGATTCTATCAAAGGTATTCAAAAGATATAAACTTAACATTCCGGACCACCAATTCGGTTTCAGGCTAAAGCATGGGACAATCGAGCAGGTGGAGAGTAAATCCTACCTGTCAGCAGCCTTTCTAGACATCAGTCAAGCCTTCGATAAGGTTTGACATGATGGCATACTTTATAAGATAAAGAGACAATTGCCATATCCTTTCTTTCCACTCCTAAAATCCTACCTATCAGATAGATACTTCCTGGTAAAGCAGCACGATGAATACACCCAGCCTCGCCCTCTCAAAGCAGGTGTTAAACAAGGAAGCGTACTCGAACCTACTTTATTTATGATGTTCACTGCAGACCTCTCATCCAGCAGTAACACAGAAGTTACAACTTTTGCAGACGATACCGCAATACTGGCCATGGACTCTAATCACACAAAACATAAAAAAATTTACAAGAAAACTTAAATAAAAGCAAAATTTTCGGGCTTGTAGGAGTGGTTAGGTAAATGGTTTGAGCACTGTCGGAGTCAAAAATATATCAGTCTTAGTGGACCACTGTTACAAGAAAAAGCCTAAATATACTGTAGTATCTTAAGAAATACTTCGTGTAAACTTAGCTTTAAGAAATATTTCAGGGAATATTTCAGCCCTAGAAGGCTTTAAGCAGGGTGATAATTTCGTCCTTCGATAAGTGTTCGAAGAAAGATTGGAGCAGTATTTGTTGGCGAATTTAATTGAAGCTGATAGAAAGATAGCCGTATTGTTGACTTTCTTAAGTGAAGATACCTATAAAATTTTGAAAAATTTATGTCCAAAAACTAAGCCAAAAGATAAAAGCTACGATCAAATAATTAGATTACTGGCTAGTCAATTTAAACCCAAAGTTTCTATATATAGACGAAGAATAAAGTTTGATTCATTTAATCGAAGTCAGGAGCCAATCATTGATTGGTTTATTAAAGTTAAAAATGTGGCAGCAGAGTGCGACTTTGGTACAAATCTATTATATAGAGTCCAGGAAAAGTTTGTTGTAAGGGTTGAGACAAGGCCCAATTTTAGATCGTTTGTGCGAAGAAGACCCCAATAGGAAGGAGTTGAAAGAGCTGCTTATAATTGCTGATGTTTGTATTTATAATAATAATAATAATTATTATAATCACTAATGTTTGTATGTTGAGAACGATTTCCGAAGTGGAAATTGAAACGTCAATAAACGTATTTTAACCTTTAATTGTGGCTTATTCCCATTTAAATAGTAATTAATATAATTGCTGTGTCAAAAGAAGCTTCTATGAGGGAAGCTAGAGAGGTGGATATCAACTATGGGGAAAATAATGTAAGTGTACGAAGGCGGACTGAAGTGAAGCAAGGACATTTTAAGGCAAGTTCAGAGGTATAATATAAAGACAAATATGAAGTTAAATTCTAATAATGTACTTTGTTTTCATTATAATTAAGCCAAACACGATTTCAAAATTTCTAAATTTAAAAGTTATACATGTAAGAACTGTAAAAAGCAAGGGCATATTGTTAAGGCTTGCAAAACAAAGAGCCAAAGGTCCAGACATTGGATTTTTTTAATGTTGATATTTTTAGTTTAGAAAATGAATTGTTAAAGCTTTTTTTTTTAAATAGGAATGAATTCACAGTGAAACAGGGATAGTAATGTGAGGCTATCGAGTAGTGGTTCCTATAAAATTAAGAATTCAGTTACTTAATACCCATACTTCAGTACCCATGAGGGAATTAAAAATGAAGTCAAACGCTAAGCATATTTTTGGTGGCCATCGTTAGATAGGGACATTGAGAAAATTATTAATAATTGCAGATTTTGTTGTGCTTCAAGAGCAGAACCTATTCAAGCAGTAGTTATACCACGTGGCAAATTTCTTTGAAAAGATTTATGTTGATCTTTTGGGTCCACTTAGAGTGAAAATGATATTAATCATTATAGATTTTTATTCAAATTGTCAGAATCATTCATAATAATCATTTAGAATGCGGCAGACTCCTTAGCAACAATAAGTAAATTTGGGGAAGTATTTGCTAGGTTTGATCTACCAAAGATAGTTTGTACAGTTAACAGACCCCAATTCACTTCCGTCGCCCAATTTTCACAATATTTGTCTAATAATTGAATTAAACACATATCTTTTCCACCTTGTTACCCCCAAACAAATGGTTTTGCTCAAACTGCAGTTAACATTAACATTCAGGAGTAATGTTACAAAGATTATTAAGGAAAACACTGGTGATAACATGTCATTGGAGTTTGCATTACAAAGATATTTATTTCACTATAGAAACTTCATACATGTTTCCACAGATGTTACACCTTCAGATGTTATTTTTAAACGTATGATTAGAAACCGTTTTGATTTGTTATTGGAAAATAACGCTCAGAAATTGATATGTAAAAATTAATAGGGAAGAAAAATTTGTAAAATGGGATAGAGTGTTAGTAAGAGATTATAGGTATTTTATGGGGTTTTAGGAGATAGGCATTATTTTTGTGAAATTGTTAATGAAAATATGTTTTGGAAGCGTCATGTCGATCAGATATTGAAAGGAAAATTCAATGAGTTAGGAGGATTAAACCAAACTGTTGTAAATAAATTAAGTTTAGATGAGTTTTAAGGATCTGATCCTATGACGCCTCCTTATGATAATAAGACACCTGAATTAATCGTATCTGATTGTATTGGCGATATTAGGTCATCAATGTTAATGTAGGAGATAACAGTGTGAGTAATGAGGAACCAGATACTAGTGATAAAAATACTGAAAGTGTCGAGAAAAAAACTTTAGATAAAGCTAATGTTTTGCCAGTGCGGTAAAAAAGATTTATTAAAGCTCCCGATCGTTTGGATATTTAGAGAGGAGGTATTGTAGTATCTGTATCTTAAGAAATACTTCGTGTAAACTTAGCTTTTTAGAAATACGACAGACGGAAAAGGAATGGATCCCGCGAAGCGATAGAGTTGGAGGTTAGCTTGGCTCCTTAAGTAGAAGCTTAGATCGTAGGCAGTTTTATATTTTACAATTTAATAATAAAGGTCCAAACGCTAATTTTGAGCCTATTTGGTTTCTGCTCCTCGGTCACAACATATACCATAAATCATTGAGAATGGCCAATATCATAGCCAGTAATGCATGGCTAGAAAAGTTCAAAAGAAGACATGAACCTTCCTTTGTTGGGAAAGACAAGTGTCAACATTGAAACCTGTATTAAATGTAAAAGGGAATTGCAAATAAGGTTGACAATCGCCAAGGATGAGGAAAAAAAATGTACACATAAAGAACAACAAACAAACCATCATGAAAAAGCCGCCTTTTATGGCACATAATGGCTAGCATGTTAGTTCATATAGGCTTAAGTCAGCAATCGCAATCAAAGTCAGATCCACAAGACTTAAGTCAACCAAAAATTATTAATTTGAAAAGATATAACCTACTTTATTCGTGTCTATAGGTTTGGTTAATATATCGTATTATAATATTAGTATAAATGTAAGTTTAATTTTTAAATGTATTTACACTAAATTCTCCTGAAAAACAACAGATTTCGACTTCTGTCCTTTTCCTCAACACTAGAGATATAACTAGAAATATTATTTTTAAGAGACTACAATATTTTTGTAATAATAACATTTGTTTTTATATTTGACATTACCTATTTAAACCTTTTTTTCAACATTATAGCCGGCTGAATCCTTAGAAGGATTAACTTTTGTTAAATATTATATAAAAATCCTTTTTCGCCTTCCTTGTATATAATAAAATAGACCGAAGCACGGTTTTCTTGTTTGTCGACTATAACATTTTACCTTGAGGTGATTATAATTTTATCACAACCATTTATCGAAATTTTGACTAAGAAAACAAAATTAGAGTTGCATGTTATCGACACACTTCAGCTTGAAAAATAAACTCTTAATAATCTTTCCGTCATCGATAATTCTGGAGTGTTTAAACGGGAGAATTTTAACAAACAATGGAAAACTAGTTATATAAAAATACCCTATAAGTTATTTACCAACGCAAATGAGAAATAAAAGACGACAAACTCATTACATGAATATGGCTGAACAATTATTAAAATAAAAGCAATTTCGATTGATCTTAATAAAATGTTGACATGTATGTACATGCCTCTTAATACACAACTTTGTAATGTAAAAAATCTTTTGAACACTCTTCTTCATATTCTTTTTATTAAGACAAGATACGTCTGTTTTCAGTGTGCCTCTAGCAAGTTATAATTTCATCGTTTTCGTGGTCTTTCCACTGATCATCTGATAGATAGATTCTTCTCAATGTTCATTTTGCAGAATAGATTAGGGAAATCTTTATTTCGAAAAGGGATGAACATGTGAGTACCCGTTTAGGATCGTTGGATCCTCTTCAGGCTGGAGTTGAATGTATTTTTATAATGGACGAAAGCAAAACATACCGAAAAACACTACTGGGGTACCGGTGTTCTTCTTGTGTTGGAGCATCTTGGAGGCTGTTGAGATGGAGTCACTATTCGAGGCTTGTTTGGATGTGGTGTTCTTTAGAGAAAGAAGTGTGTGTGTGTTTTTGAGCTAAGTGCAACAGTACCGTGTCTCTAGTTACTGTTGTTCCTGTAGCCGTTTTTACGTCTAAACCCAACTTTAAAACTAGTGTATTGCACTAAAATTTTGTTATTGGGTGTTTTCGTTAACGGCCAGGCCTCGTCAGCTTTCGAGAAGCGGCTTGTCGCAGCTAGCCCAGTGTGAATGTGTGTGTGTGTGTTAGCCTGACAGTAATGGACGCTAACATTTCGGTGTTACTTTGGCTCAATCAGTCGCTTAGACAGCCCCATCCGACCCCAGATTCCGTGTCAAATATCGGGGCTCTGTTGTCGGCAGGGGGTCCCAGCGATGAGGATGTTTCGGTAGCAGAAAGAGGACCCCTTTCATTGTCGTACTAGTGTGAGTATTGTGTGTGAATGTGTTTTAGTGTGAATGTGTGCGAGTCTGAATCGGCAAAAGTGAAAACCGTGTTCTCTAGTGACCTGCATTAGAACGGACAGAATGTGAAGTTCGGACAGTCGTGCAAAAGATAAACATTACATAGTAAAAAATTGGCAACAAGAAAAAAACCTGGAGTTAAATATTTATCTCAAAAACCTTTATTTAGTGCTACTAGACAAAAGTTTTCTGTCATCATTTCATATAAAGCTGAAGTCTTTTAATATCTTAAAACTAAATTTCACCAAATCAGTGACTCCGTCTTGAAAGAATTTTTGAAAGAATTTTTGTTGGTCCGCAATTAAGAGTCCTGAAGCTTTGATTTCAAACAGAGCAAAAAACGAGCTTAGTTGGCTTTAATATAAGTGAAACATAATTTACTTGCCAATACAAAAGTTGACAACCACCAAGAAACTATTGAAGAAATTCTTTGTGCTTATGACGCTCCAGGAAGCAATGTCAATCAAAATTCAGTTTTTAGATTCGAAATTTTTTTAATTTAATTTTTTTCTTAAAAATCTTGAAGCCGTATCAGATAAGCATGGTGAGAGGTTTCACCAAGATATATTGTCCACTAAAAGACGCTACAAGGGGAAATAAAAAAATAAAATGACAAACTCCAATTGAAGCATTGAAAAGAAAGAAAACTATAAAATAACTTACCATAGTTTACCATCATAATGACATAGATTTAGTGAAATTTTCATGAGATAGCAGTTTTTACTACAAAAATTAAACATGTTATTTAAAACTTTTGTTGTTACTGTAATAATATCGTTTTTTTAATTATTAAATAAACATTATAGGAAAAGTCTACATGCGGTATTTATTCCCATGAAAAATGTCGCGTACATGAGCTGTAACTACAAATATAACATTTTTACTGTAAGACTTCAACATGGTACTTTGTAACTTTTTTTATAGTTGTTACCATAATAATTTTTTTTAATTAATGAACATTACGTGAAAAGTCTATGTGCTGCATTTATTCCTGTGGTAAATTACGCGTTTAGAGCACCAAAAATAACGTTATGGTGCAAGAAAGCAAGGAGAATTTTTTTGTAGACCAATGTTATTGAAAAAATCTTAATCGGCTACATACAAGCTTCTGGACGGGTATTGTATTTAATTATATTATAGAATATACCAATAAATTGTTTGTTCAGATTTTGTTAGATTTTATTAATACCTATAATTAGATAAAAAACAGGTACACATCTACGTTCACCTGCAGCTGACTAATGAAGTGTCATCCTAAACTACAAATGTTTACTAATAGTATAAATATGTGTGGGAAACCGAAGAATTAACCAAGTATAACAAATTAGAGTTATGGCCCTATACACATACGATCTCTGTATGTCTTTCTCAATGTTACCTGAACGTTAATTTATTTCTTAATATGCGGTCCTAAGACTTAACGGCTTCCAATTCATTATTTCAATTCTCGATTTTGTTTTTTCCTCTAATATTATGACCGCCGAGCAGAACCGGCGTTTAGAAGATTCAGTAGGTGTATACAAAACACGAAACAGAAAATTCTTGAGTTCGATTTTTTGGTAACTTTCTAGTGAGCAATTTGTCTAAGTACCTTTTTCTGGAGAGTAAACTGAGTTGATACATATTGAGAGGAAAGAAAATTAATGAAAACGTTATCCTTATGGAAGCTAAAGTTGGATCACATATTGCGTACAATTAATGGACTATAGTAGGATCGTTTTAGCCTGTCGCATAAGTAAAAAAAGTGTCTGTTCAGATTCGCCTCAGGTAGTCAGCGGTTCTCAAAATAAAAATGTACGGTTTTCTTAAGTTGATAATACGACATTAGGGATTTTTTTATAAAATAAATATTAAAATAACGTTGTATTATGCTTTATAATAATTGAATATCATAATGTAAAGTGATAAACATTGAGTATGAAATATACAGGGTCATTCACGCAACATGTTGGTTAAAAGTTTTCAAAGTTCTGGTCGTCACTGGTTTCTGCAAACTTGGAATAATGGGTTATGCAAAGCATTCTTCATTTTTTAAATATTTGCATTCTTCTAGCACTTCCGGTTGTACCGGAAGTCGCCATTAAGTTTCTTATTTTAAATAGAAACTGTGCTTTTTGTTATTTTTTTTAGAATCTACGTAAAATTCTGGATCGATTTTTATTGGGATACCATTCTCGAAAAAATAGCCGTTTTTGAGATATTTAAAGTTTTTGAAAAATTTTTCATATTACACATGCAACTTCAAAAATTAATATTGTGGTTAATATTTAAGCTGAAAAAACAAAAATTCTTTTTCAGCGTGTACTAAACTCTATTTTTATTTAAGCATAAAAAAATTTGCCAATGTTAATACTGGGTGTTCAAAATTTTGTATTATATTCTTATTTTTATAAATATATCTATAAAAATATATATCTATATAAAACAAAGACTTATTCCTACTTCCCACACACACCTTCCCAAACCCACCGAGGTAGGTTGTCCTCCTGCGGTACAACCAGCCCCGGCTTTCCTCCGCCCCCTGGTCTTTGGAGCCAGGTCTCGACTATTTCGCGGTATCCCCCGTCAGGCAATGGGAGATTTCCGTATATTTACATTTAAGTGGTAGGTTAGCCCATTTGGCTTTATCACTACCGGTCAAAGCAATTGTTCGGCGATCTAATGATGGTTGTGTGTGCCGATACTTGCTTTCCCTTTTCTGCACCAAGTGCAGTCGAGAGCGAGCAAGCATCGAATCCTTTCATCCGTCGTCTAATGCCCAGTCATTCGTCCAGTCATGTCCTTAATCGACCTTACTTGCTAATCTAATTTTTTTGGTGCTTGCATTCAAGAGCGTCGTGCGGCGTGCCTCCGGTTCTCTCCTGCATGCGGTTTTTGTTTTATTTTTTTTTGTTTTTTTTTTTGGTGGTTGGTACCCTTTTGTGTTAATTTTTCTATCTACGTCTTAATCTATGGACATATATCATTACTATCTGACTCGCTATCCGATTCATCTGAATCTCCATCATTACGAATAATTAAAGGTCTTACTTCATCAATAACTTGTTCTATTTCATATGACTCTAAAAATTTTTTTTCAGTATGCTCAATACATTTCCGCCATTGTTCCTCATTGACTTGGTTTAGTGCATCTTGTCAGAGTTGTAAAACGCTGGCTTCGTCGGTGGTCTTACATGCATGTTTATCATAGTAGTTTTTAGTAATGCCCCACACCAATTCAATTGGATTATACTGGCAGTGATATGGTGGTAGTCTTAGGACCTCATGACCATATTTTAGTGCCATTTGGTCAACGACAAATTTTTTCTCAGTAATGTGTTCTTTGCACTTATTTAATAATTTAGCTTTTAAAACTAGATGTTCGTGTTCTATATTTTTCTCCGACAGCCACTTTCTTAAGTCTTCTTTTTTCCAGCTGCTTGTGGGAAACTTTTCCTCCTCTCTGTTGTGATACGAAGCATTGTCTAAGACTATTAATGACGGATTTTCCAGATTTTTTAATAATTTTTCCTCAAACCAATGTTCAAAAATATCGGCGTCCATATTTCCGTGGTAATCATCAGTTTTTTTTGTCGAAGAAAATATAAGACTAGCATTGGGTATAAAACCTTCCGTATTTCCTGCATGCAATATAATATATCTTTTGCCATTACTCGCACTAGTACTCGAATAGCATTTGGTAGAATCATCTTGCCAGGATGATTTGGTATTATTTCCTTTCGCAAAAATCCATGTTTCGTCAAGAAACACAAATTGTCTGGCAAATTCGGAATTCTTGTTTTTTAAATAGTTTCTTATAAATTTCCACCTTTTTCCAACAACATTGGACAGCTCGCACAACACTTTACGATTATTGGTTTTTTGTGTCTAAAACCCATAGCTTTTAATACTTTTGATAAACTGGTCAAACCCATATCACAAAGTTATCTGTTCTTTATTTTTTAACGATTACGTTAAAAAAAAAATTGTTTTGGTAGCGCTGATTTATCCTCAAGTACTACAGCCGATCAATAAGAGGTTCGGTACCACAAAGCAGGTAGAAAAGGGAAAGCATAACAAAGTGGCTGTAACTAGAGTCATAAATTATTTTTCGGGCGTTAATCCGAAATACGACAGGGTAAAACGACTTCACTATATCTTCTTCAAGTGAATATTTAACTTATGGAGTCTTCTTTTTCTTATTATGTAGACATCACTCTGTCTGTTTTTCAGTGTGCCTCCAGTAGGTTGTCGTTCCATCGGTTTTGTCGTCTTCCTAGTGATCGTCTTCCTATTGGGGACTCAACCGTCTCTTGCCATCTTTACTACTCTATTTGTTGTCATTCGGCTTCTATGATCGTTTTATTCTACTCTTCTATTTCATTACCCAGTTTGTGATGGTCTCTACCTTGCATCTACGTCATATATGTGTACTTTTAGCTCTGTTCCATAATGTCTTACCATCAATTTTTCCAAGTGTGTTTATCTCTGCTGTTTCTAACATCCTTGTCCTAACCCCTAGTTAGGCTAGTGTAGTGGAATGACAACGCCACATGGCAATCCTGCTTAAAGAATAGTAAATGTTCTGAGCTAAAGAAAGAAAATAAAATAGAAAACGCCACATGGCGACAAAGTACCTAATTTAAACTTAAACCTATTTGTTAGCTAAATGACCCAATATCAAAAATTTCCTCTGAAAATTGGCAAAAAGCTATGTCTTTTTTTCAAAGGTCGTGTGTGAAGACAGTAAGTTGTAATCTTTTACCATAAAAAACTGTGCTGTCATGCATTTTCAAGTCGGAGTTTAACAATTTTTCAAAGTTTATCGAGTAATTGTGTTTTTACCGTGTTTTTTGGAAGCAAAAGTTTAAACTTTCGGTTTCACTATTTACCCTCACATGACTTTTAATACTTAATCCCAATTTGTCATCTCTTCTTCGTGTATATGTTGCAATTTTGTTGCAAAAATATTAGTCACGGGTAATAGATTAGACAAAAATTTCATGACACAGCAAAAAAAAAAATGATGACGGCCCTGCCAGTTTGCTTAAAACCTCTATTGGAAAATTCATTTTCTTTTTACGTTATATGTGAACTGCAGCCATCAAAAAATAAATTCTAATTTCTTGTTTTACTGTCTAAAGACCTTTCAACACTTTATAAGTTGTCAAAATCTCTTTCACTTCATAAGATGGAGTAAGATAACGATCAAATCATCCTAAATTCCAGTATATATTCAAGATTTGGTGTGTAGTAGTATGTAAATGCGAGTTTATACAGCGAATAAAACACAGTCAGTGACGTAGAATGGAATGGATTCGATTGATGTCTTATTAAATAACGCAATTTTTTTTCTTACGATCCGCATTATTGTTTCATCTTTTTCTTTCTTTTTGCCTTTGCTATATAAATTTCCTGATTTTTCTTTATACGCTTGCTCTTAAGACGTTTTGGTCATCGTTCTATCTCTTTTGATAGAACGCTTTGATGTCCTGGTGATTCTGTCTTTGAATCCTTTGATGACCGTCACTCTTCCTTCTTTTTTTAGAAACTTTTGGAAACGATCTGTCAGCAAAATAGTAATCTTAGGCCAGTCCTTCATTTGGCAAAGGCAGAATATTCAATTAAATTAAATGCAGCTAAAAGTAGTCACTTCATGAGACAGTTAAACGAATCATCAAATAAAATGAAATGTATTTGGCATTTTCACATTTTCAATTTGGCAACTTCACGGTCGGGAAACAAAATAACTCAAAAGTACCTAGTGATGATAACAGTAATTTAGCAGACAAATTTAACCACCATTTTGATGAAATAGCTCCAAAGTTACTTGCCGCTTTGGATCCTACTAAAATAGGTGGGTTTACATCAGCATCAAAAAACCGTAATAGTTGTTCTATGTTTTTATATCCAACTAACCCACAACAAATAACTAGTATAGTCGAAAGTTTTAAATCCAAACACAGTTGTGGTTTTGATCAGATTTCCCCTAAGTTATTAAAACAATGCATTCATGCTCTCGCAGATCCACTGACGGATATTTGTAATGCCTCTTTTCAACAAGGAATATTTCCTAGTATGTTTAAACTATCTATTGTAATCCCTTTATTCAAAAGTGGTGATAAAGATGACCTTAACAACTATCGTCCCATAAGTCTCTTATTTGTCCAAGGCTTTTGACACTTTGGATCATAATTTGTTGCTTATAAAATTTGAGGGGATTGGTATTCGTGGTGTAGTTCTAAAATGGTTTTACTTTACAAAGCGCACTTTATAATGCTATGGCAGAACTAGATATTCCGACGCATCTAATAACATTGGTAAAGGCAACTCGAAAGTTGAGTGCAAAGTCAAGGTACAAAACAGAGTGTAAAGGTCTTTTCAAACACATACTGGATTACGCCAGGGAGACAGTATATCGTGCATATTGTTTAACATCGCGCTAGAAAGAGCCATAGAGAAATCGGGCATAACAACCAGAGGTACGATCATCAATAGAAGTGTAAAGATATTGGCCTACGCAGATGACATTGACATAGTATCACGGACAAAAAGAGACCTGATACAGGCTTTTGAAACATTAGAAAAACACAATGAGACTGCAGGTCAACTTTTTTTATTTGAAACATTTTTGTCTACGGTGTACAGATTCTCAATAAATCGATTTTTTTGCGTTTTTACCCCCTGCGAGCGGAATTTTAGGGGGAAGCCCGGGGTAAAAGTGGTAAACTTTTTTGCAGTGGTATTTTCGTCTCTGACGACTGGAGATAGATAATAAAAGATAATATTCATATTTATGTTACGATATATCCTCATTTCTGTTGTTTCCAGTAGTGTTTGGTGTTTGATATTTTTGCTCAATATTCTGCATTATATGTCATGATAGGATTTATTCGTTTTCGTGTCGAACACACATTTCATAAACCAAAAACAACTAAGAACGGTACAAACAACTATTAAAATCTGATAAAAGATTAAAACCGATACAATAGTGTACCATCCTTTAATATACATTTAAATTTTTATTATTTTATTACAGAACTACGCAAATTACTGAGCTACCTCGTTACAGGCAAAAAGGTCTTCATATCTGTAAAAACGAATAGATGATCAAGAGTCTTTATCTCTTCATAATTACAGCGGTCAACCTCAGTATCGCCCCACTTTACTTTGACACTCATACAATTTTACACTCCTATACTTTCTCTAAGACTTCTCCAATTGGTATACCATACTTCATGTCTAGGTGCGATAAGTAACATTTTTAGAGCTTCCAAGACGATATTGATAGTACATATTCTTAGCTGTTTTGATAAGTTTTAAATAGGTTCCCCTGTACTTGTAAATATATTCAATGACAAAGACGTTGGTAGTAAATTTATCGATGTACAGTAATAGACGCTTATTTTTGACTGATATGCGAAAACCCTTTCCCACTTTGGTACTCCAGAGCTTGTGATGTTTTGACTTAATTGCAATTAAAGGAAATTCCCTATTGAAAATATAAAAAAGTCTATCCAAAAAATCACTGAAATTATAGTCCACGTCCACAGAGGGAAAGTGCCACCCAGAAGTCAAGGACAAATTTTGGAATTTACGAAAGTTCTGAGCGGAAAAATCCTACCTAAACGTTGGGTTTTCAAGGATGGTTTGTTAAGAGTTAAAGTTTGTATATACTGCTTCATGATTAGATAGTTTTGAATGAATAATTGTAGAGCGTACATCAAGCGTAATTAATATTCAAGTCAGCGCATAGAATTTTTCCTCTTTTATTGGGCAGGTCGTCTAACAAATTTAGCAGGTTCTAAAAAAATAGTTCCGTGGAAGAATCAGGTGATCTATAAAGCAAATATCGTATAGATTAAGATTCTTGTTATAAACCAATGAAAACTCAAAAAAGACTTTATTCAACAGAAAGTCATATTTTGTTATAGGAGAGAAATCATTATTTGTAGAAAGAATTAGGGTGCCACTATGAGCTGAACCCGAACGATCCTACCTAATTCCACAATATTTACCTATAATTTAATTTCGGGAATAATAAAAGCAACCGATAAATAAATAGATAGAAATACTCATTCAGATAAATGTCTCTGAAAGGATCAAAAGAAAAACTGGCAGTTGAAGTATATAATTATGTTACCCGCTCGAATATTGACAAAAAAGTGAGCGAGCTGGAGTAAGGAAGTGCAGAGGTAGTGCTGACTGAGGGAGCGCAATGCGCGTGTGGTAGATAGTAATGTTTTCTTATTTAAATTATTTTCTAGAACATGTAGGTGCATTTAGCGAAGCAATAGGAGAGCGATTTTACCAAGACTTCAAGCAGAAAGAGCAATCTTTTTAAGAACAAGAAAGAGAAAGCAATTTTTTCGTTGATGTACTAGTTCGTTCGGATGTACAAATGATGGCAGATTAGTGTTGGTCACTTAAAAAACATGACGATTCAGTTGAATATAGACACAAGGCACTCAAAAGATCGTTTGAATTAAAGCGAGATGAATTTTATAAAACAAAAGTTAAACCTAAATGTACAGTTATTCTTATTATTTACTCATACCCATTTAAAAGAGAAAGACTTATAGCTTAAGATGTTGGGGATATTATTTTTGGATAGAGAAAATTAACGGTTCTATATAACACTCAAAAATGGCCAAAAACCATAAACATAGAATACAAGATAGACTGATCGTTGCAATACCAGCACGTTCTCCTAGTCATCATCATCATCATCCAGCCTTCATTTATCACATCCACTGCTGGACATAGGCCTTACTTAAACTCCTTCGTTTTTTACGATTTTGTGCTCTTTGTTGCCAATTTTTGGTGGTACCGCTGATTCAGCCTAACGTTAAGGTGATCTTCCCCTACTACGGCTGTCCACTCTTGGCCTCCAATTTGTAAGTTTGCTCGTTGATTATCAGTCGTGCATTCTCGCTACATGGCCTGTCCAGTTCCATTTCAGTTCCGCTATGCGTTCCACAACGTCAGCAATACTCGTCCTTCTTCGCAGATCTTCGTTTCTTATTCGGTCCCGCAACGTCACTCCCAGCATAGACCGTTCCATTCGTCTCTGTACCAATCTAAATTTCGAAGCCGTAGTCTTAGTTAGAGTCATAGTTTTTGCCCCATAGGTCATGAACAGTAATACGCATTGGTCAAATATTTTTCTTTTAAGGATAATTGGTATATTGGCCCTAAGTATGTCTTGCAGTTTTCCAAAGGCTGCCCAGGCTAATGTAATTCGTCATTGGATTTCGCATATTTGGTTATCTCTGCCGATTCTTACTTCATGAACCAAATATGTATATTTCTCTACCAGTTCTACCACTTTGTTTTGAATAGTTAAATGATTATTGGGGACCATATTTGTCATAAACTTAGTTTTGGGCCAAGTTCATTCTGAGGCCCACCTTCGAACATGCAAATTCCAATTCATTTAATATATCTACAGCTTCTTCTAAATTATCTGTGATAAGAACAATGCCATCTGCAAAACGAAGATGGTTAAGCTTTTCGCCGTCTACTGTTACTCCTGTGTGCCAATTGACCATCTTAAAGGCATACTCTAATGCCGTTATAAATAATTTCGGTGCTACAAAGAAAACTGACGAAAAGCAGCCCCTGTATTCCTTTCTAATTTGCCAAGTTTATCGACCACGTGATTTAAATGACCAATGAGAAGGTCACGTGGTCGATAAACCTGGTTAATTAGACATTGGGAACGCGACTGTTTTGCAGCAGTCAATCTGTCTTGTATTAAAGTAAAGAGAGGAGAGATGGACCAGGAGGATAGTCGGTCCGCTAGGTATACCTGGCCAAGCTTGGCAACAGGGCAAGTCTATCCTACTCTGTTGTATCGTTTAACGTTTAACGTTTAGTTGCTTACGAGATGCTAGTTGTAACGCATCGGTGCGTACTTGTAGGAGTGTTATTTACGATAATTGAAACTGCCACGTGTGATAATTTTATTTGAGTTTTTTAAATTTAATTTTTTTGTAAAAACAGGTCCATCTGTCCTCCTATTTGAGGATAGATGGACACCTTACGAGGAGGAGAGTTGGACCAGCAACTTAAACGTCGAATAAAAACAAACAATATGGGTAAAATGAACCGATTGGGTCCAGATTGTTCTTTAGGAACTGCTGTTGAAGCTAAAATCGTTAGCCATATCAAAAACACTACAAAAACCAGGCTTTGCAATAACCAGAACTGAAGTAAGAATCATGGCCTTCAACATAGCTCAGCGATTAGGAATCCCAAATAAATTTAATGTGAAAGAAGGTAAATTTTTAAATTCATAAATTTGATACAAGAGTACTTTTAGAACTCTTTTTGAAACGAAGACCTAAAATTTCAATTAGAAAAGCTGAGATCACCTCAATTGCACGAGCTTTAGGAATGTCCAAAGAAACAGTCGATAACTACTTTTCTGATCTCGAGAGAATTATGACCGAATATAATTTTTATGATAAATCCGGACACATATTTAATACTGACAAAACAGGATTACAACTGAATACTGGAGCCGGTCAAGTTTTAGCAGAAAAAGGTTCAAAATGTGTTTCTAGCCTAAGCCCTGGACAAAAAAGGTGAAACGAACAGTGTAATAGCTTGTTGGACTGTAGAAGAGATTTTCTTGTCCCCATATTGCATTTTTAAGTGGAAAAATAAAAAAGATAAGTGGCATTATGGTATGCCACCGTGTTCCAAAGTTAGGATGTCGGAAAAATATGCATACCTTAAAAGTGGCATTTTTTTAGAATGGTTACAAACACACTTTTTGCCGAGAAAGCCTCTAGGTAAAACCTTATTAATATTAGATGGCCACACATCCCATACGACCAACTATAAACCTCAACTGATTCTACCAGAATTTGCAGACCAAAACAAAATAATTTTATTTTATTTGCCATCCCACACATTACCTACAGCCTATGGATCGTGCTTTTTTTTAAGTCACTTAAAAGCAACTTTTATGCTGAATGCCGTTTTATGGCAGAGATTAACACAAACAGGGTTCTAAAACGCCTTCAGTTTGGTAAACTTTTAGGTCGAGAATGGGGAAACTCAGCAACTTATAACGATGAGACTACCAAAGAGAATTGAAGTACTATTGTAAAAATAATACCTCAATCAACCATGGGAGCTTATCGTCTATACCTTACCTAGCTCAGTATCTCAAGGGTGAGTTCGTCTTGTCTTAAACTAGGGATTGAACCTGAGTTCTCAGTTGATAGCAAATAAGACAAATTTTAACCAAACATATTTATTTAAATGAATAAAAAAAAACAATAATTAACCCTGCCAAAGCTTAACAGTTAATAAGTGTTACTTATTGCTTCGATGGGCTGCTTGTGTGTTCTAGCTGTTGGCTGTATGTCCTGACCAATTGTTGAAATCCAAATATGCCAATAAAACCAATAAAATTTTGATATGTCCAATAAACCAATAAAATGTCCAGTAAACTGTCCAGTAAACCAATAAAGTTTTGATATGTCCAATAAACCAATAAAATGTCCAGTAAACTGTCCAGTAAACCAATAAAGTTTTGATATGTCCAATAAACCCAAGAGAATTTGTAGACCATAAAAATGAGTCTTATAATAATTTTTGCTTTCTTTTATAAATTTCAAAAAGAGGCAAAAAATAATCCCACTACAGAAAAGTTGTTTTGACAGAAAGTGGGAGACTGAATGAAGTTAGCACAGATGTCATAGAATGTTGCTATAGATATCATGAAACTAGCTTGTCAGTCAACACGGAACAGAATAGTCTGCCGAACAAAAGTGAGAGGGCGAATATTTATTCTATGGGACAGAAAGAGAGAAAAAAAATAAAGACAGAGGAAGAAGAGAAAAACAGAGGGCGCCAACTACTTTTATAAATAAAAAATAGTAAAAATTAAACTGAAGATAAAGAAATTAATAAATTAATAAACAAATTAAAATGAAATAATTATTTAAATATAAATTAATAGAGATGTGACGTTTATAACGTTACAAACTGTCCAAAATGCGGCTTCTGCATTTAAATCCACTGGAATTTATCCGTTTAATCCATTAATAATCCCAGAATTTGCATTTTTGACACACACCCAATCAGAAACAGAAACAATGAATTTTCCAGTTCGATCAGAATCTCCTCAACCAGGTTCCTCTGGAATCAGTGGTAAAATATCCTTGCATGGTAGCCCAAACAAGTCATCAATTAGTGATGAAGATATAACTCCCGAAAAGGCTCTTGATGAGGTAATGTCCGTGCCTGAGAGTCCCTAAAAAAATAACTGGAGAGATTATTGCTCAAGACTTTATTAAAATGAAGAAGGATGTCTTGATTAAAAAAAGCTCGAAACCTAGAAAAAAACAAAAACGTAAGAGAAAGCCAATAGAATCGACACTATCTGAAGATGTTACTCTAAACGACACTAGTGGTTATAAAAACATGAGTGATATTAAAAATGAGTGTGTTGGGTGCCACGAGGACAATCGCCAAACATGTAAAAAAAGATGACTGGTTACAATGTATTTTTTGTAAGCGCTGGTTACATGAAACTTGTACTGGCTTCGCTTATCTTTGTAACAAGTGTGGAAAGTCTCTTGCTATTAAAAAGAAAAAGGTTTAGCTTGGTCCATATCTCCTACTGCTAGTGGCCCATCTCACCTCCACAGTTGAGGATAGATGGACCGATAACGTGCCAGTGCATTATATTTTTTTTTTAGGTTTAAGAATTATAATTTCTAGTTTTTACTTATACCAAAACAAATACCAATGTTAAGTTATGTTATACAATTTTTTTCTATTGTGATGTATATTTATTAAAGAAACAGACTTTAGTTTTCTAAAAGATGGTTTATCTCTTCTCCCTTTACTCTATTTGTTTATGTCAAAAACCATTATTTTTGCACTTTTAGGTTACTATATCTTAGAAATCACAGCCAGTTTGGCAATTTGAAACTCAGATTCGTATTCAGCGCATTAAAAACTTTCGAAAAATTATACTTTGTTTTCTGGGTCTCAAGATTGTCGGTCTGTTTTATTATATGTCTCGTTCTTTATTTATAAGATAATAAGTCATAATGACGGTATTAGATCATACATAATGACGGTATTAGATTTTTGTTTTGATACAGGGCAGCGACAGCCGCTTATACGTATTTCGACCTCTTTAGGTCTCCTCAGAACGGTATAGCGACTGCTCTGAACCAAAACAAAAATCTCTCCCGTCCTAGACAATAGTTATCAAAATAACTATATACGAAGATAATAAGTATGTAAAATAAATAAAATAATAAATTGGCTACAGTACGGCCTATTTATAACAAACGCTTTTCAAAAAATAAAATGATTTGATTAACAAACATTAGGAACTCAGTCGATTTTTTCCTCAAATATGAAAACAGTTTAATATGTTTTTTATTAATTAAGTTTATTAAGCTGGTTTTATTTATTTATTTTTTTTATTTTAGTAAAGCAAGAACTAATAAATAGAAGGAAACTGAGACCGAAAGTCGATTACTTCATTTTAACTTTCAGTGTACTAAAAATTTTTTTAAGATAATAATTACAATAAAACCTTCAATACTACCGTAAGTGAAGGTGCTAACAAGAACAGTTTTTAAATAATAAAAAAACCAGTGAGCTAACCAATAAAGCCGAGGAGAATTTCTAAAGTCAAATTTTTAAAAAGATATATTTAAAAAACTTTTACTGCCGCCTCTCACAATTTACGTCTATGGAACACACAATCCTTGGGAACTGACTCAAGACGGCCTGGGGCACTTTTACGAGTGTAAAGTATAAAAATCGAAGCGACCACGGAAAGGAGCAGAAAAAAGGAGAGGAAGAAGAAGAAAAAAAGCCAACGAGTTGGACCAATGGCGACGACTGCTGGAGACAGGTGGCAGCTACGAACGACTTGATTCTGGTTTGTGTGTGTGTGTAATCGTTGCACTGGACCCGACAGGTACAGGTATACAAGGCAACTTCCAGTTCACTGCTTCATCATTATAAGTACTAGAAAATATATCGAGAGCGGATGGATTTATTAGTTATACGATATTATTTTCGATTAATTACTACTATGTCGGCTGTTATTCCTGCAGTAAAACCATTTTAATGGTATATTCGAACTATATAATGTTACAAAAGTACAATAAAAAGGCCGTAATCGATTTGTTTTAAACGTTTACAATAATTGCACTAGGTAATTTAATTATATATTTGTATATATGTTTCTATATACAAGCTTGCGTTTTTATGATCTTAGTTTCCGCTATTAAAAAGAAAAGGATTGTATTTTCTTCTTAACTCAACATTTCATAAGTTTCTAGCTATAAGTTTATTGAAACAAATTAATAAATAGCTAGAATTATTATAAATTTTTTATACATAAACAGATTTTTCTTCTTCTTTTTGTTATTTTAAGACAATGTTACGCTTTTTCAAAGTTAAGATTCCGATGTCTAACTTTAATACCAGAGTTTGGGGGTTTTCCGGGTGGTCTGCTGCTATTTGTTTGCTTTTCCTTTTACCCCAGAAAACAAAGCATTTAAAAATCGGAAAACTACTGGGTGCTATTTTTTAACTGAAACATCTGGGAAAGTCAATAAAAAAGGCTTACCATCCCCTAGGTATCGAAATTTTTACGAGCAAAAAAAGTGACTTGTTTCATTCATTTCAATATTGTGAACAAACTAAGCATTGTAGATGAAAATGTTTAACAGACGACTTTCTTGAAAATATTTGCTCTTTAAAAATGGAATTTTCTAAATAAAAAACACATTTCACAATCTGAATTTTTATGCAGTTATTATAAGTACAAAAGATAGACCCGATCTTTCGAGTAATCTATAATATAAAAATGAATCGCAAAATGTGTTGGTAAGCGCATATCTCAACAACGCATAGACCAATCTTAACAATTCTTTTTTTAAAATGTTCCTTAAAGTCCAAGGATGGTTTTTACGGCAAGAAAAATTCGAATAATTTCCGGGAAAACAATAAAAAAAGCCCTTTTCTTTTTCCCATACAAATATTTTTTAACTAAATGTAGAGTCAATTTGAACTTTATTGCTATTCAATAAAGTTTATATTAAATTACAAGCACTCACTGTTGTCCAAACAATGTAGGTGTGTTGCTTTTAATAAATTCCACAGGGGGTTGCAAAATAAGACGAAAAAACCACTTTATTTTAAACTAAAACTTGAATACAGTTATTACTTAGAAATAGCTCTGCAATGATCTTTTTTCCATAAATAAATAAAATCTTTTATAAATATATAAATAAAAATAAAAATTTTCCATAAATCTTTTTCCCATACAAATATTTTCTAACTAAATGTAGAGTCAATTTGATCTTTATCGCTATTCAATAAAGTTTATATTAAATTACTAGCGGACTCGACAGACTTCGTTCTGTCAAATAGATTTGGAATGTGGCAGTTTATTTCTTTAATTCTCTTGAACGGAACCGTCACCATGATAATAGGGCGGTGTGTGAGGGTCAGCTCGGGTGACGTAAGTATCTTTGCTTCCACGAATTTTGGCCACCCTTTTGGACCCACTAAAAACCCCAACTGATTGTTCAAATCTGATTGAAAAATAATCTAAAGGGAACCTAAAGTTGACAAATATTTATAAAGTGGGTGCTTCAATGACAAAACACAGAGATATATAATTATTTATTAATATTATTATTAACATAGGGTTAATAACCGATGTAATAAAAAATAATGAAATAAGACGTATATAAGTATTTTCAGTAATCGGTTTATTGTATATCAAGTGAATCATAATTATTAACAAAAATCTGTTTTATTTTTATTGTAGTTCGTTATGACATACAATGTTTTTTTCATCAGATAGCTACCTTTCTACTTCAATGCCCTCACCACTTTCCACGTTTCCACTGCAGAGTGTTGAATGCATTTCTAGCATCGAAGAGCAGCAGAGCCGCTAAGCGCTGTACGTCCCCAATGTTGTGCAATGCCTTGAGTACACTTAAAATTGCGACAACTGTGCTCTTCCCCTTGCAGAATCCGAATTAACAAAATTTAAAGACAATAAAATACCAGAAGAATGGAGGACAAGCAAGCTAATCCTATTATTCAAAAAGAGCTATAAGAAACAACCAGAAAACTATAGAGGTATCAATTTAATAAATATGTAGGTGGTCACGTAACCCTTCTTCTAGTGTCAAAAATCATTGTGTTTCAATCAATTTAGCTCTAAATTTTATTACATTTCATTGCATTGTTTATCTTAAGACTAATGATTTATCATGAGAACTGGTGGCAAGTCAAACTAAACACTTTTTAATATGACTAATTGACATGTAGAAGCAATGACGTGATTAGTATTACTAATTCAATAAAATATAAATTTTTAACTGATTAATTTCGCCTTGTGCTGCCTAATTCGAAATATAGCAAATATTGTTTTGCATTTAGTGTGTCTTATAACGGCAACAAAATGGACCATATGTTAATTGAGTCACTTAAGTTAAAATTTCTTCTAAAATCCAACCAATGCTCCAGCTCTCGTACGGTTACACTTATTTTTTGTGGTGTTGCCTTCTTGGCTTTAGTTGACGCGATAATGAATGTGAAATTAAACGAGCCGAGGCCTTGCTCTCACAATTATTTCCAAGGGAGGTTCATGGGATAAGGGCCAGCTGGTATACGTTAATTTTTTTTCTCATTTCTCTTCTCTGATGTTTAGGAATGCTGATGATGATCTTAATTTCTTTAAAGAGGGAAACAGGAGATTATGTTTGTCGAAATTGGCTCCTCTAGGCTCGTTATATTCGAATAAGGCCATTAGAGAAACAAAAAATGTCACTGTTTCGGGTATTCGGCGGAGACGAAGAGAAAACTAATTAAAAAAAGTAATGAAGGTCACGAATATTGTCTCATTGTTAATCACGGTTGTATATGAAAAATTAATTCAGTCTCAAATAATTACCATAAATGCTATATTAGTTTAATATTCTTGTTTTAATTTGGCATCATAAATGTTGTATTTTATTTTGAAATAGTTACAAAAATTAAATATATAAAATATTCTTTTAAATTCCACAAGGAATCTAAGTTCCTGTAGTTGGCTGTATACCATGTATAACAAAAAATTTTATTAAAAATCCTTTATAAAAGGTATATAATTTAAAAACCCAATCGCGTTATATCACAAAACGTTTTCGGAATCCATGTTCCATTATCAGTGCATTAGGTATACATTTATTGAGCCACTAAATATGTGGGTAAAAACCTGTTAAAAATTGTTGGTTTAAATTTAGTTTACATTATATAGTATTAAATATTATGATGTTAAAGTTACCAGTGGATTTGGTAACATGGCGACGTATGACTCCACGTGAAGTTGCTGGTCCTGAGACTATGTGTCTACGAGGACCTGATGAAAGCAACTGAGTTTATAGCGACACACATCCTAAATTCCTTTCGACTGATGAATTTTTACGATTTGCTTCTTTTTACATACAAAATATGAGCATTGGTAAGGCAGGCACCCACAAAATAAAAGAATATTCGATGCCACCACTTGTGACTTACTGTTAATTTCGTTTTCGGGATTTCAGCATATCAAACTTATCGACATAACCCATATGGTCATTGTAATTATTCACCATTCTTGGACAGCTCACTTCTTCTATAGAAACATCTTTTCTTTTGTGAAAAGCAACTTCTTCGATAGAAGGGTTTTTGAAATTTGACAAAAAAAGAAGACTTCGACGGTCCATACACTTCAGAGCTGCAAGTCTTTCATTTGATACTCTTCAGTCAGAGTCACCTCCTTGCATCTTTTTATCAGTTTAGAGCAGGAAAACTTTTTTTGCCCTTACAGATCGTCCCGGAGGCATAAATTTTGTTATATAACAAAGATTTTTTTAATTGAATGGAATTAAAATAATTGTCAAAGAAAACTTTATGATTTTTGTCAGCTAACTCTTTTGTCAAATCTTTCACAACTCTCTTACCTAAATTTGTTCTGCATTATTGTCTATTTTCCCAGTGTATATTTGAAACTTGTTTATGAAACCAGAAGAGTCTGCCTTTACCCAAACTTTATATACTCTTTTTGAAGGCTTGTTTGGCATATATTGTCGAATGGTGCTTCATCGTGCAAAAAAATGTCGGAGTTTACTTTACCTACATATATGTCCAAAAGTTTGGAATATTGGAATATTTCATCTTTTTATTGATTTTTATATATAAACTCTTCTGAATCGTTAGACATTATGTTGTTTCAATTCTCAACAATACTAAATAAATTTCAAAACCAGATTAACGATATGCAAAAAAATTATTTATTCTCTTGGAGTGAAAAACTTACAATGTACAACTTAGATTTTAAAATAAATTAGTATAGAAAAAAATTATTTTTAATAAAACTAATAATTAGTATTTCCTCTATTGGCCTGTATGCATGCCTGTAGACGATTTGGCATGCTGCCGATTAACTGGTCAAGCTGGGCTTGCGGAATTCTCTCCCATTCTTCATTCAGCATCTTTTAGTTCTCGAAGTGTAATAGGGGGATTGTTTCGCTTCTTGATGCGTGTTTTGAAAATTTCTCAAGCATGTTCAATAACGTTGCATGCATTAACACAAATTCATCACCTACTGCCCCTCGGAATAGACGTATGACAAGATTTAAAACTTCCTCGATGTACACAGCACCAGTGACTCTTCTCTCCAGAACCAGCAGTGGCGTCCGTATACCACTCATAATACCACACCAAACCATAATACTGCCACCTTCAAATGGGACACGCGGTTGGGCTGTTTCTAGTCGGGCTTGTCGTCGTGGGGCCCTCCAAACCAGTGTTCTTCGTGAATTAGATACCAAGCCAATTTCTGACTCATCAGAGAACATCATGTTATTCCAGTTAAGACCATGATGCACCATTTCTATAGCCCATTGCAACCTTACTATTTTGTATTGGTAGGTTAGTTTAGGAACACGTAGGTATTTATTATTATGTAGGTACAAATTTACCGCATTTAGTCTGCGTGTTATTGTTTGCCGTGAAATATTCAGTCTTTGAAGCCAAGAAATTTCTCTGAATATACCACTTGTAGATTCCATATGATTTCTACGAGCTATCAATGTTATTTTCCGGTCTTGTGCTGCGCTGTTGTACATCGATTTTTTTTTATTTCTGATACAGCACTCTGAGTGCTGTATCAACATATTCACGATATAACTTTGACTGAAGCCCTGTTGTAACAGAGCAATTACTCTAGATCTGTCAAAATGAGATAGCACGTTTCTAGTCATTTTTAAACGGCTCAATTCAAATTTAAACAAAGACTGAAATAATGTGTAAATACGCTAATCAGTTAAATGTGACCAAAAGCATACGAAAACGATGTAACTTTTTTATCATTTTCATTTAAAAACGTACTAAAATGAATACCAACAACAGTTTTAAAACCACCATAGGCGTAGATATATTATTCGTACGTATTCCAAACTTTTGAACATATGTATATATCTAAGCTCATATGCGTAAAACGTACCTTTAAATTTTATCATGGACTCATCCACGGATTGATATTAACCTGGTTTCATGGAAGAAATGAATGTTTCTGTAAGCTTATCCAAGAGTTGTCGAATCTTTATAGAGTTTATCGTAGTTTTGCATATTTTTCTTCGTTTCAACGGAATTATCATTGAGATGAATGTTATTAAGAATCAAGGAAAATCAGTCCCTGGAAATAGCACTGCTGATAAAGGAATCTCTTATTTTTTCTTTGGACGAAAAATAGTCCCTGAAACTTGGTATTTTTTCAGACTCATGAGCAAATTGACCCCCAAGAATATTTTTATTTCCTCACATTTTTCACCTAAGAAGACCGCTTTGCAATTAAATGCTGGTACCGTTATTACTAGCGGACCAGATAAGCGGCGATATATTTTACACTACCTTTATGAATAACATTTTACTGCTCTGTTGTTTCAATCAGTACTCAACAAGTTATCGTTTATTGGTTTTAATATTTTATTGCAATAGTACGAGTACGGAATATTTATTTACAACAGTGAATTTATTACATGTTAATTTTTTTCAATTTCTTCTGAAGTATCGTAAATAAGGAGTACCATGTGTCATATTAATTGTAATCTCCTTTATACACACTTTAAAAATTTGTTTAGTAATGTATTTCTTAAATCCACACAATCATTGAAAAATTATTCATGCTGTCTAAACATATTCTTCTGTTAACGACACTGTCATCGACAATGAAGATCAAATTCAAACGTCATCATATTTCTCTTCTGTTTATCGTTAAAAATTAATTGATGGTCGTGGGTTGTATTGGTGTTATTTAATAATTTAACAAAATACATAATCAGAAAAAATCTTATTTAAAATATGCGAATGGTTTTTGCAATCACAATCAATGCAGTGTTTATGCTTTAGTTCTAAAAGTCGAAAGTTATTTCAAATTGGAAAAAAATAATATGGGTCCACTGACATCTGTTATGGCAGTTCAGTAACGCACATGCGATGCTTGTGGTATCTCAGAGACAACATTCCGGAGAATTAATAACATGAGTGAGGATAAAATAAATAAAGTAAGCAAGAGAAATCGTCGACATCCAAAATCTTTAGATTTGCACAAGTCAATTAAACTTGCAATTAAAAATATTATATATAATATATATAAAGCCATAGAACATGTAACAGTTGTAACAGTGCTGTGTTACAAAAATAAAAGACAAGGAACTGTGTGATATTAGTTTAACAAGTTTGTGGAGAGTGCTGAAACATTTAGGTTTTCGATGTAAAAAAGACAAATAATAGACAAGTATTGTGTGAACTCTCCAATGTTGTTTCAAAATGGTGGCATTTTTTAAGAAAATACATGAACAATAAAATGTCTGATAGTCCGGGCAAGTTGTATTTTTAGATGAAACTTGAATTTTCGCTAAAGTATATATATATATATATATATATATATATATATATATATATATATATATATATATATTTGAGATGTACTGCTGAAGACGAATGCTGAGAATACCATGGGTGGCCCGAAGAACAAACGAATCCATACTGGACCAGCTAAACATAAAGAAAAGACTAAGAACACAAATATCAGAACAAATAATAAGCTACTCGTATTTTGGACATGTGCTTCGAAGAAATGGTCTTGAAAAACTTACCATCCAGGGAAAAGTAGAAGGCAGAAGAAATAGAGGTAGATCTCCCACACGATACACGGACCATATTGTTGCTACCATTGTCAGAATGTGCTAGAATGGCAGAAGATAGAAAAACGTGGAGGAACATTGGGAAATTTAGCTAATAGCTTCATGATATCACGATACCTGCATCAGGTCAACGACTAAGAAGAAGAAGAAGATATATATATATATATATATATATATATATATATAGGGATTCTACAGTATTCTACTGACTTCCCTCGCTCAACTGTTTCCATATCTCTCTGTTGTTCCATTCTCCATCGTTTAGGCCTCTCTTACTCATGGCGTCGTATACTTCGTTCCTCCAGGATTTTCGGGGTCGTCCTCTTTTCCTTCTTCCTATGGGGCTCCATTCGGTTATTCTCTTTATCCATCTGCTGTCGCTAGTTCTTCTTACCTGTTCATACCACTTTAGTCTTTTTTGTTCTATATATGTTCTGTCCATTATTGTTACTCTGTAGCATCTTCGCAGGCATTCCATCTCTGTTGCTACTATCTTACTGCTGTTTTTCTTGTTTATAATCCAATTTTCAGCCCCATATGTCATAATACTTCGCAGTAATGTTTTATAAATCTGTGTTTTTGTATTCATATTTAGGTGTCTATCCCACCATACTGAGTCAAGTTGTCGGATTGCTGTTCTTGTTTGTCCTAATCTTTGTGTAATTTCTTCCTCTGTTGTTTTTCGTGATTATAAACCCCAAGTATTTGAATTTATCCTTTCCTTTGATTGTTACATTATTATCAATCTGTAGATCTTCTATGTCTTCTTCACTGGTAGATATGTACTCTGTTTTCGCGCGGTTAATATCTAGGCAAGCCCTCGCTAAAGTAAATATGTCAAAATCATCCTGGCAAGATGGCACAACGAAATGTTATTCTGTTAGTCGCTTCAGTAATGGTAAACGCTACATTATACTTAATTCTGGAAATGATGAGGGTTTTATTCCTGACGCTAGTTTATTTTTTTCGTTCACAAAGAATATAGGTGATTACCATCTAAATATGGATGCAAAAGTTTTTGAAGAATGGTTTGAAGGAAATTTGTTAAAAAAATTGAAGCGACCATCCTTAATAGTGTTGGATAATGCATCGTACCACTCAAGAGTAAAAGAGAGATTTCCTTTAAGCAGCAGGACAAAAGAAGAAATAAAGTTGTGGTTGACAAAAAAGAAAATTTATCACAGTGACATATTTTTAAAAGTCGATTTACTTCAAAGTTGTGGAGAGCACAAAATTCAAAATAAATTTGTTACTGACGAAATGGTTCTTAAATATGGCCTTAAAGTTCTTCGACTTCCGACCTTCCATTGCCAATATAATGCAATTGAGTTAGTTTGGGGTATAGCCAAAAATTTTTATGATAAACATGCATTCAAAACAACAGATGACGGTAGCGTTCTTAGTTTATGGAAAGAATCGCTAGAACAAATAAAGGCAGAACAATGGCAAAATTGTATTAGACATACGGAAGACATAATCGTTCAGTCTTTTCAAACCGAGCGAGTTATAGATGAGGTCCATTCGGATAACAATTCAGATAGTGACGACTCTGATAGTTAAATATCAGACAGTGAATAGGACAAATCGTTTGCTAAAAAGAAGTAACAAAAAATTGTTTCCGGAATTCAATTCGGACTTTATGGTGTGTTTTAGTTAAACGATATGTCTTCGGTCTAATTACTGGACTGCATGCTCTCAATAGCTTTGGTATTAATCACTAGACTACACATTTAAAACATTTTGTTTTGCTAAAAACTCAGAAGCGATTTAGTGCCAATTGGTTTCAAGGTTATATTTTTAATACAGTGTCTGCAGAGAGTAAAGTCTTGAATGTATTTTATTCAAATTTGGATATACCAGCAACTTGGCAAGTATTTTCCAATTTAACTGAATGCAAAACCATTCGTATAATGTTTACTCTACGCAAAATAGAGACTTATAGAGACCTTGATGAACATTTGATGTCCACATATAATTTCGAGTAGTCGAAATATTCTGTCCCACTTCTTTTAACACGCCCTGTATATACATATTATAATCATTTTATTTGCCTTTGATACAGTAAAATCAAATATTATTACTGAACATAAAACACAGGAAATTAAATATTTTTACTTTTCAAACGATCCGAATTAAATATTAACGCCCCACTGTTTGAGGCCCACTGATCATATCTTAATTACATATCGGCCGTCATAGGGTAAAAAGATTATAGGAACATATCTGTAGGACTTTTAATGGTCTCGGGTACATTTGGTCCAGTTTCTTCCCGAAACTCCTTAATTTGATTCACGTGTGAAACGTCAAGTGTCTTTCAAATACTAAAATACAATTGTGAGGTATGTAGGCAACCAATTATACAGAAAGGATTTGGTGAGAAACCAGCAGGCACATAATGAAAAATTGTTCAATCGGTGGTTAGCAGCGGTAACCACTAGTCCTCAAAGGGATATCCAGTCAGTCCTCGGGCCACGAAAAGCGTGATACCCAAAAACACTGACATTTTCTGACTATCAACTGGTTTTCAGCGCGATTTATCCTTGAATGAAGTCATGGATTTGGATCATTCATGAATATCTTGTGCAAATTCTTTGGCCAAATTTTCAGCACAACTCCACTCACTATCAGAATCTTCATATGGTTCATCATTTGACACAAAAACAGAGTATTAATGTAAGCATTTTCTCCTCCGTTAGGTTTTCAGAATTTCGAATTCTTGGTTTCTTTGAGTTAGATAGTCCCGGACTAAAATTATTCGCCATTTTGATACTAATACAACTTTTAAACCGGAACCGCGGACGTAAATTTAAAGTATTATTAATTACATAGTAATAGTAATAACATAATTATAGACCTATGCAACGTGCTTCTACCGTAAGCAGCTCTCAATTATTGAGGTACCCAAGCTCGTAATGGTTCATTTAGTAACGAAATACCACAGTCAACATTTGTGCGTCATCGGTACCCTTGACGAAACTCGCATGCCGATATACTATCGGCGTGGGTGTTGAACGAATTAAATAAATTGAAATAAAAAATAATCAATAAAAAAAAACGAAAGTATTAAATAGTATTTATTTTTGCGTTTCTGTCTAATTGTAACGTAGTATTATTTCGTTTTATTTAATCTTATTTAACAAGTAGTTTCTAAAGTCTCGATTCAGTTAATCAATAGCTTATGTTACGATTTTAAAAGTACGAGTAAATATTCATTTTACTTCTCGAACAGTTAATTTCCTTTATGGCGTCAGTATCTGTCACTGCTAATTATAATTATACAATTGGATAAAAAATTATCAACAGATTTTTACCTATGATAATATTGACAGTGGTCGTTCTAAACATTGATTGATGGTGATAGTTGTTAAGTCAAAGATAATAACAGAGTTGTCTGTCTGAAATCATTTGCTTAATTCTTTATCTCTTACATTTTTTTATTTATTTAATGTGGTGTAAATGAATGGCAATGCGAGGAGAGATTTAAAAATTTAGAAAGGGTTTATATGATTAAAAATATCCAAAAATTTAGTATCAGTTGCAATAATATAATGATTAAGTTACCCAAGTTAGTACGTCCGTTTTTTCTACTGATTATTCTAAAGTGAACTTTGGTGCTTTTATTGCGATAATACTTGAAGACACAATAAACGTTGAATGATTTAAAACAAACATATTATAAACAGATATGTGATATACGGTGAACGAGAAAAGCTGGAGAAAGTAAATTATAACAGTTTGATGGAACTTTGCCGTAATCTCCACCAATTGTTAGGAGAAGGCTTATTGAATTTCCTTCCGTAGAGGGTACAGTACCAAATATTTTAGGACCTCCTCCTCCTCAGTCCTAATCCCTTTTGGGATGTGGTGACACTATTAGGCCTTTACAGTTTTTTCACGATTTCCCTCCATCCTTCCCTGTCCTAGACTAGTTGTTCGGCTTCATGTAACCCTTGGTTAATCAATATTTTTGTTTGCTCTACCCAACGGCTTGGAGATCTTCCCCTAGGTCCTTTCCTTCAATTCTACCCTCGACTATCAGTTTTTCCATCGTACCTGTTCTTCTAGGAATGTGTCCAAAATACTGCAAATATCTCTGTTGTATTTGTTTAAGCAATATATCCCTTACTTTAAGTTGTTCTAATTTCGATACGTTAGTACGATGATCAATCCAGGATATTCTTAACATTAACATGCGGCGGTATACCCACATTTTAAAAACGTCTAGTTTATTTTTATCCACTTTCTTTAATGTCCACGTTTCGGATGCATATGTAGCTATGGGTAAAATAAGTGCCCTTACCAGCCTTAGTTTTGTGTGTATTGTTATGCTATCATTTTCCAAATTGTTACCAGTTTCATCATAGCTGTTCTAGCAATAGTCAACCTTTTACGGATCTCTCTGTCACACGTCATTTGTTATTAGGGACCCCAGGTATATGAAATTATTTACTACTTCAAAGCCCCCAATTTCTTTAATGTGTTGAAGATTATTCCGAGCTCTGTCTACTATCATGATCTTTGTCTTACTCCAATTTATCTTTAGCATGTTTTTCTCTTCCAGACATCTCATTATGTCTTCCATTTCTTCTTGATTTGCCGCGATTATTAAAGTGTCATCAGCATATCTCAAGTTACTGATTTTTTGACCTCCTACTGATATTCCACCCTTCCATCCGTCTAGTACCTTTCGCATAATGTGTTCGCTGTAGATATTAAACAGAGTTGGCAAGATTATGCATGCCTGCCTGACACCTGCCTCTGTTCTGAAATGATCGAAATGGGTGTTTATTTGTACTGTGCACTTATTATTTTCATATAGACTTCTAATTAGTTGAATTAAGTGGTGGGGTGTTCCCATTTCCGCTAGTATGGACCATAGCTGCTGCCATTTGACTTTATCAAAGGCCTTTGTGTAATCCACAAAACACATAAGCATGGGAGTATTGAATTCACGAGTTTTTTCGATTAGCTGTCTGACATTAAGGATGTGTTCTCTTGTGTCTTTTCATGGCACAAATCCCGCTTGTTCTTCTGATATCTGAAGCAATAGAAAAGCTTTTAGTCTTTCATGTAATACATGAAGTAGAACCTTGCTTGCATTGGATATTAGGGTTACCGTTCTGTAGTTGCTGTAATCTAGCGGAGTTCCTTTTTTGAATATAGGGATGAAAATGGATGTTGTCCGTTGGGCCACTCTTCTGATTTCCCAAATCTTTTTGCAGATGCGTAACATTTACTCCAACATCTCCAGTCTCTTTTAAAACTTCTACGGTGGTCTGGTCTGCGCCAGGAGATTTTCTATTTTTTAACTTTTTGATTGCTTTTTCTACCTCTGACTTTAGAATGTTTGGTTCTCTCTCTGCAGTGAACTCGTTGTGATTTGCATTCTGGGGATCATCTGCGTATATACTTTGACAAAATTTTCTCCATACCTCTGCAATCTCTTTCTCGTCATTTACAATATATTGGTTTTGATCCATTATTGTTTGTGTGATTGGTTTAAATCTTCTGGATAGATATCGGACTTTGTTATATAACTCATGGGATTCATACCGGTCTGCATGTTTTTCTAGTTCTTCGCATTCTTTATTTATATGTTTATTTTTATTATTCCTACATGCTCTTTTAATTTCTCTATTTAACCTTGCTAATTCGTTTTTATTGCTGTAGTTTTGATATATGAGAGATTGATTCTCCTTCGCTCTTCGACAAGTTGCAGCGTTCTGTTTGTCATCCAGTGTTTTCTCTTGATGATCTTTTTTTTGGTTCTGGTTCTTTCTACAGAGGTTTCTATGGCATTTCTGAAACCTTTCCACATTTCTTCTGGGTTATCTTGTGTGTTCAACATACTAGTTTCCTCTAATGCATCTCTAAATGTTTTCGGATTTGAAATCTTCAGCCTGTTATAACGAGAAAATATTTACAAAACAACTATTACTAATTAAAGAGTTTGTTTCACCACATTGTTTATTATTTGACCGCACATTCGGCTAGCAATTCACTAACACACTCACATCTGCAATGAATTCTTTTTGCAGGAACCAATTTTTATCTAAAAGTGTCGACAGGCCGGCGTTAGTGGTTATAACCCAACGCCCTTATAAGGTACTTATAAGACAAATATTTTTTAGGTAATATGCACATTCTGTCACATAAGATTCAAGCCAATATTAGTAAAAATATTGAGTAAAAATATAGTAAAAAGATGAAAAATCAACTAATATTAATAATTTTTTGGTTTACAACACAGTTCAAAAAACTGTTAAAGCATAACGCACGTGACAATATAACAACGACGACGGCAAAGAAAAAGGACAAAGGAGGGAAAAGACAAAACAAAAAAAAAACAATAAAATCAAATGAAGTAATACAAATGGCAAAATAAAATATAAGGGAAAGCTACAAAGAAGGAAAATTTAAACAAATGGTACTTCTACTTAGAAAGTATAACTTTCAAATCATAGCATTACAAGAAACGAAAAAATTAAGGTAATATACTTCTTTCCTTTTTCACGTGCCATAGCATAATTATCCGACGTTGGCAATAACCATTGCGAAGTGAACAATTCGAACGTAATTATAATTTCCAATTATTTCTAATGACCTATGTCCGCTTTTTCTCGATCGACAATGATAAAATAAAATGCTGAAGTCGTGGAGTAAAATATAGTTTTATTGACAGCTACTGAATTATTACACTCTAGTTGTTGTTGAGGTAAAAATTTATAGTAGACTGCGCCCCAAACTAGTCCCGAAGTTATATTTATAATCTCACTAAAATGCGACAATTCATCAAACAAGTGTATTACCCTCTGCATAGAACAGAAGCCTTTGAATTTTGAAAGCTGGCAGATATAATTTGAACCGAGGAAATGATTGCAAGCATTTCCTCAATACCTACTAGGTAACGTATAATTTGCAGGTACAAAGTTGAACAAACTGTAATTAAGCTTCTAATCGATATGTTTCACAATTATACACTTCTTCTTCTTTGTGTGCCGTGCTTGTATTCAAGCGTTGGCTATCGTCATATTGACAAGCTGATGAAATGATTCTCGGTCGGCAGCTAGATGAAACAGTTCCTCGACCGTTCGACCTGTCCATTGTCTAATGTTACGCAGCCAGGACAGTTGTTTTCTTCCGACCCAACATTTTCCTTCGATTTGGCCCTGAATGATTAACCGGAGTAAGCGATATTTAGGTCCTCTCATTATATGACCGAAGTATTGGACCTTTCTCATTTTGATGATGTTGATCAATTCTCGCTCTTTGTGCATGGTCCCAAGCACGCGTTCGTTAGATATGTGTGCTGTCCACGGGATTCTGCGCATGCGACGGTAACACCATAACTCAAACGCTTCTAATTTGTTGAGATTTTTTATTTTTGTTGTCCAGGTTTCACATCCATTCTATTCTGGTCGAAATTTCCTCGTCAGTTTCAACCCTGCAGTCAATCCAGCTACCCAGATATCTAAAGCGTTCCACCCTTTCCAGGATTTTGTTATCTAATCTTAGCACTGAGTCTTCGATATTAATTTTTCCGACCACCATCCATTTTGTTTTTTTTTGCCTTGATTGTTAAGCCCTTTTCAGTGCATTCGTTGTTTACAGCATTCAACAGGGTTTGAAGATCTTCTAGACTCTCTGCCATTATTGCGGTGTTATCGGCGTATCTGATGTTGTTAATAATTTCACCACCGATCTTAACACCTTCGCAGCGATTATTTAACGCTATTTCAAAAACTGGTTCAGTGTAGGCATTAAACAACATCGGTGACATAACACATCCCTGTCTGACACCACGCTTAATAGAAACTTTAGCTGAAACCTCTTGGTCCACCTTAACACAAGCGGTCTCATTGTAGTAAAGATTTTTAAGCAATCTAATGTCATACGTGTCCAGACCAACTGAGTCTAAGCATTGAAATAATAATGTATGTGGTACTCTATCAAAGGCTTTTTCGAAATCTATAAAACATACGTAAATATTTTTCCTAAACTCAATGCTCTTTTGTAAGAGTATTCGCATGCAAAAAAGAGCTTCTCGAGTACCCATACCGTTTTGGAAACCAAACTGCTCCTCACCAGTTATCCCCTCACAAAGTTTATATATGCGACAATGCAATATTTTCATAAAAATTTTGAGCGTGTGACTCATTAAACTGATAAGTCGATAGTCGCTACACTGTCTGGCATTCTTTTTCTTGGTAATAGTTATAAATATCGATTCTAACCAGTTGTCTGGTAATTTGCCGCTGATGTATATCTTATTAAAGAAGGATGTGATAATCGCAACACTCTCATTATCTAATAGTTTTAACAATTCTGCAGGTATTTCGTCAGGACCAGAAGCCTTCCTTCGTTTCGCTTGGTCGATAGCCTTCTGAACTTCTGAGATTAGAATCGGTGGGCCTGTATCTCGGTTAGATGTTATTTCTTGGTAGATTCTTTGGTCGTCGTTAAATAATTCTATTATGTAATTTTCCCATTCGGTACAGCGCTCTTTTTTATCACTTAAAATTCTACCACCAGAGTCTTGTAATATATTTTGCCCATAAGTTCTGCTTTTGCCTGTTAATTCTTTTAGTTTTTTATGCAAATGGAAGCTGTCGTCTTGTTGCTCCAGTTTCTCAATTTCTAAACAGGATTCTTGTAGCCATCGGTCTTTTGCTACTTTAATTCTTTTTCGGATTTCTTTATATATTTCATTGTATTTTTCTCTGTTTATGGATTTATACTGCCTCCGAACGTCCATTAGATCTAAGATGTCTTGTGTTATCCAGTCATTTTTAACTGTTAGTCGTCTTAGAAGATTTTCTCGAGATGCAGTGGTTATTGTCGTTTTCATTTGTTCCCAGCAATCATTTATGTTGTTGGTATCTTCTAGTCTAATTTCGTGGAACTTGTCGTTAATTTCTTGAGAAACCTTATTTAGAGTGCATGGGTCTTGGAGTGCATCTAGTGATATTTTGAAGGTTTTCTGATTTTTACAGACTCTCTTTAGCTTAACTGTGATTGTAGAGCACAGTAGAGTATGGTCTGACCGAATATCGGCACCTGGGTAAGTCTTGACCGATTTTATGCAGTTTTTAAATCGTTCATTGACTGTTATATAATCAATTTGATTTCTTACAATATTGTCTCTTCGATCGCTTGGAGACTTCCAAGTATATAGTCTACGTTTTGGTAGACAAAACCATGTATTCATAATTACAAATTTTTCCTCTTGGCAGAACTGCACCCATCGTTCTCCTCTTTCATTGCGTTGTCCTATACCGAACTTTCCAGTAATATTGAGAGTGCTTTCTGATACCACTTTTGCATTGAAGTTCCCCATGATAAGAGTAAACTCATGTTTTTTTGTCATAGCTAAGGCTTCCGATATAAGTTGGTAAAATGTTTCAATCACGGCATCTTCTTTGTCCGCAGTAGGTGCCTATACTTGTATTATATTTATATCCACTGGGAATGCAGCTAATTGAATTAGCATTACTCGGTCTGATAACGAGACAAATTTTCTTACAGACTTTGCAAGTGATTTCTTTAGTATGACCGCTACGCCGTTTTGATGTGACTCATCGTTTGTCCCAGAGTAATAAATCCGATAGTGTTAAAAATTGTACTGCCCGTTGTTTGACCATCTTGTTTCGCAGACTCCTAATACAGAAATATCGAGTCTGTCCATTTCAAGTAAGAGGTTTCTTGCTTCAATATAGAAATGTTTCTTCAACGTCGATATTCCCAAAAAAAATCTTTATTTCGAAAATAAGTTACAATTTTTGAGAAATTCTACAAACTACTACATTTAATGATTTAAACTTGACTATTGAAACATAATAATTACAATAATAATAAAAATATTGATTTCTTCCTATTTATAACGTCGGATATCGGAATCTGCTGATTCTTAATAGTAAGGGAGCTTATGGCTACATTTCTCCTCCCTCCATTGGTTGGGACTTCGTCCTCGAAGTTTTGGTTACTTCGGCTATCAGCTCGTCTAGTATCTGGATCTGGGCAGGATGCAATTTTTCTCCAAATAGGATTTTGGAAATTCGTTTTCTTTTCCTAATTAGGAAGATTATTAGGAAAGCTAAAATAGTTAAAAATATTATAACAGAAGTGGTGCTCAGTCCTATGGATAATCGGGGTAGTACTTCTATGGTATCTATTGGTTGAATTTGGCCATGTGTCTCTGGGATTGTTAATTTTTCAATTTTCATCTCATGGTTTGGTATTAATTTTATTGGAACAATTTTTGGAATGGAAATATCTTGAGACGTCTTTTTATTAAATTGGATACCTTCAATCATTATTGGTACATCTGTCGTCAAGAGGCTGGTTGAATTAATTTCTATCTGCTGGATTCTCATTGGGTGAACTATTCCTAGCAATATGACTTTGCTGGTTTCTTGGAAAAAGTTCTCTGTGATTAACGTTTTTGTGCAATTATCTACATTGGGTATGTTACATTTGGATTGTACATAGTTGGAACAAACTATGTTATCGCCTTGTCCTATACAAGTGTTGAACCATTTATTATTTGTATAGTAGCTTGCAGGTGGCAGAATCATAACATGATCTTTGTTTGGAATGGGATAGATTTTATAGGTAGTATAAGGAATTTCATGGAGTATAGGGATTTTAATTATTATGAGCATTGTATTTGAAGTTACACAAACTAAAGTTTTTGTTGACTCTATAAGTTCGTAAGGGTGTTCATTACTATTGGGAATTGAATTTCTGGGATAAATTTTGAGAAGGTTCTCTTTAAGGTCTATTATTTCCTTTAAAGTGAATAATTCTATATTAGAGATATTAAGTTCAGATAAAGTAATGGTTCTTATAAGTTTCATTAGAAATTCGTTTATATTTTGGAGATTTATTATCTCATTGTGTAGAATGATATAGCTGTCGAAATCAGCTGATAATTTGTTGAGTGCAGATATGAGAATTGAATTATCAGAATTTAGTTTTTCTAAAAGTTTATCGAATCTCGTGTTAAAAGAGTTTCCATAAGATATTTGGTTATTAAATTTTTTTATGATTTCGTTTTGTTTATTTTCTAAAGAGATTATGTGTGATTTTAACAAGTCTAAGTCAGAGTCGTCTGGATTTCCAGTCACGTATTTGATGGCTGTACCTAGAAAATTAAAAAGTCCGCGTTTCTGTTTTCGCGTAATCTTGTGTAGATCGTCTTTTGTTTGTTCTTGTATGTGGGTGTATTGGGAGTACAGTAGCGAGAGAGGTGCATTTTTGAAGTGATCTTTGAAATAGCTTGTCGGACTAGCGTCAATACTGTCGGATAATTTGTCTAGTGGAATGTGAAGAAAATGTCTGTGATAGTGGGAGATTTCTCTTGATTTGCCTATCTCTTCAGCATAGTAACCATTATTCGGAATCTCCTGAATATTGAGTGGATGGACCAGGGCGAGGATTGTCCTGTGAAAAATTTGGGTCTTGAGTAGGTTTATCTACATGTTTTCGTATTCGTTTTACATATTTAAGGTGAGTGCTTGTTAAATTTTGTTTATCTGTTTTACCGATTATTTTTGTTTTGTCTTGCGTTTCTGGATGAATAGTGGAGAAAGGGGCTTGTAATTTGGACTTATGTTTTTTCTTAGAAACATATAGGGATTTTGTAAGGTCTATTTCCGGAATATCTTCGGCATTTTCGTTTTGTCTATCTAAGAGTTGTTGTCTTTTTTGTTTTTGTTTATTATATAGTTCTGCAATAAAGGGTTGGAGTTCTTCTTTATGTCTTTGATTATATGTTTCGTATATCGGAAGATCAAAGTCGAAATGTATTTCTTCTGCATAGGGTCCGTACAGAATTGAGAACGGGGAATAATCTGTGGAACTGTGGATTGATTGGTTGTAAATAAGAATGGCGTGTGTTAGAATGTCATCTAACGAATCATTTGGATTTTGGGCTTGTAAGGTCCTAAGTTTTTCAATAAGAGTTGAATGAAAGCGCTCTACAGGAGAGTTTGAAGAAGAATTGTTTACTGTTGTAAAATGTATTTCGATTTTGTGGATATTTAGGAATTCTTTAATGACTGCGGAATTAAATTCGGTGCCGCTGTCGCATACAATCTTTTTTGGGTAATTGTGGTGCGAAAAGTAGTGTCTTAATTTATTTAGTATGGAAATGGAAGTTTTGTCGGTGAGCTTATAGCATTGACCGTATTTGGAAAAAGAATCTATTATTGTGAGATACAGGTTTTTATTGCAGTGGAATAGATCGATATGTAATATATCAAAAGGTTTTTGACCTAACAACGGTCCTAATTGAGGAAGTTTATAAGGACGTCGCTCGTATTTATTTTTTAGGCAAATTTCGCATTTATTGATAAAATTAGAAATAGTTGTCTGCATTGAGGGCCAATAAAATTTTTGTTTTAAATGTTTGTAGGTTTCAATTATTCCGTTGTGATTTTCTACGTGATATTTCTTTATGCATTCTATTTGTTGGTTTTCTTCTTCTATGTCCTGAAGTAGTATATTGCAAAATATTGCTTTGACTGTGGAATTTATTTTTTCTTTAAAATAGTTACAGATAAAAGGTCTAAATTCGTGAGGGATTGTTATTGCAAATTTTTGATTTGGTCTAAGGATATTTTGGAAGGTATTTGCTATTTCTGTTTTCCAATTATTTGTCAAAGTGACAGTGTAACGGTGTTTGTTAAAAATTCTTTTGTATTTAATTTCAAAATTATTTGACTCTGGTTTAAAAATAATTTGGTTTGAGGATAAATTAATTGGTTCAGGTGAAATCTCTATCCCAGTGATAGGGTTCTCAACTGATGTATGTTGTGTGTTAGTACTGTTTTGTAAGTTGTCAAAATCGGCAAGGAAATCGTCTATGTCGAAATTGTCGGGTGGTTCAGCACATTCTGAATTCGGGGGTTCAGCACATTCTGAACTCGAGCTTAGGGCATTTATTTGGACTCGGCTAAGAGCATCAGCAACTTGATTCTCTTTGCCTTTTTTATATTTAACTTCAAAATCATATTCTTCTAGTTTAAGTCTCCATCGGGCTAATCTAGAAGTGGGGTCTTTAATTTTGTAGATCCATACGAGAGGATTATGATCTGTTTCTACAGTGAATTTTTGGTTGTATAAATACATACGGAAGTGTTTACAAGAATCTAGTATGGCTAAAAGTTCTTTTTCAATAGTGGAGTAGTTTCGTTCTGCGGAATTTAGAGTTCGGGAATAGTAGGCAATAGGGTGATTATTTTGAGATAATACTGATCCTATAGCTATATTAGAGGCGTCTGTAGTCAGTACAAAAGGCTTTTCGAAGTCTGGATATTGTAAGACTGGAGAATTAGTTAACAACTGTTTGCATTTTGCAAAACATTCTAAATAATTTGGATTTGTGGGGTCGATAGTTGCTCCTTTTCGAGTACATCTCGAAAATGGGGACGTTATTTTTGCAAAGTTGGGTATGAATCTTCGGTAGTAACCGATTAAACCAAGAAATGATTTAATTTCTTTTACTGTTTTTGGTAGAGGATATTTTTGTATAGCTTCGATTTTTGCTGGGTTAGGTTTGATTCCTTCGGTTGTCACTACGTGACCTAAGAAAGAAACTTCTTTCGTGAGAAATTCAGATTTGTCTAACTGAATTTTTAAATTATTTTTTCTGAAAGTGTCAAAAATAGTCGCAATATGAACTAAGTGTTCTTGCAGTGACTTGGAAAAAATAATGACATCGTCCATGTAGACGAAGCAAAACTTATGAATAAAGGGCCTAAGAATATTGTCCATTAACCTTTCGAATGTTGCTGGGCTATTCTTTAAACCAAAGGGCATACGTAAAAATTCAAAGTGACCATGCGGAACTGAAAAGGCTGTTTTCCGAATAGAATCCGGATGAACTTCAATCTGATGGTAACCTTGAGCTAAATCTAATGTTGTGAAATAACTGGCTTTTCCTAAGTTATCCAGTATCTCATCTATCTGAGGAAGTGGGTAGCGATCACTTTCAGTATGATCATTGAGCTTCCTATAATCAATTACTAATCTAAATTTTTTCTGACCTGAGGCATCAGCTTTTTTTGGTACTATCCAAACTGGAGCTGAGTACGGTGAAATTGACGGTCGAATTATCTTATTATCTAATAAACTATTTATTTGTTTTTTTATTTCTTCCTGCATTGCTTTGGGATGCCGAAATCCCTTTACATAAATTGGATTTTCATCCTTAGTTTTAATTTCGTGTCTAACAGCTGACGTGAAAGTTAAATTTTTATTTTCGTCGTAGAATACGTCTTTAAATTTTTTGCAAAGACTTATAATTTTATATTTCTCTTCGTTATTTAAATGCGAAGTACGGATTTTGTGTTCATTAAAATGCGTCGTTGGAATTTTTGCTATATTATAATTACAAAAGTTCTCAACTTCAATTCTCTTATTAAATTTCATAGGCATAGGTAAGTCGAAAGTGTCTAGAAAGCCGTTTTTTGCAACGTGAATAGAATTGGGAATTTTGATACCTTGAAAGTGTCTTTCACGCAATAAAACTTCGCCATTATGAACGCTTACTGGAATTTTTTGGTATAAAGTTTCAAATGGAATGCTAACGTGAGGATTCTCGAAGGTTAAAGTATGAGTTGCGTAGCTAATTGTGGCGTGGAATCTTTTCAGATCGTAAGTTCCAAGGAGGAGGTCAAAGTGTTGGCTAAAATCAGCAATTTTTACGTCGAATGTTTGTGGAATTCCATATTCTAGGAATAGTGGCGTCTTAATATTTAAGTCGTGCTTGGAAGTAATTTTCATTGACGTTAGCGAAAAAGGTTTTCGATAAATATGATTTTTATTAAATAGTTTGAGAGCTCGCGGATTTAAAATTGAATGGGAACCGCCGGTATCGATTAAAACGCGTAGATGTGTTTTGGGTGTAACGAAACAAGGTAACCCAGGGGAACTTTCGATATTATATAGGTTTATACAGGGGGTGGATGATCGTCTAACGGGATGGCTTGAAAATCCTGATGATTTTCATCATGCAAATCGGGCTCTTGTTCGGATTCGTAATTTTCGAAATCATTTTCGAAATATTGGGTATCATTTGAATCTATGTGAAAATTGTGGCTTCTATTAGTTGTAATTGTCATGGGCTGATGGTTTCTGGTTGTGGTAGTTTGAACACCACTCATTGGAGTAGCAAAATTTGGTTGGGGTCGAGGAGCTTTATATTTATTTAATCTTTGTTGGTTGTTTTTCGGAACATTGTTTCGTTGGAAGGATTGATTTTGTTCGTGAGAACTGAAATTTTGTCTCTGAGGAAAATTATAGTTCTGTTGTGGAGTGAAGTTAAAATTGGGCTCTGTGTTGTGAGTTGAAGGTCTCACATAATTTGAATGCGTGGGTTGGAAGTTTGTGGATCTTTGATTATTCGAAGATTGATAGGGTTTATTTTTGATTGGGGGCTTTTTGTTTTGTTGGCTCTTAAGGAAGTTCATGTATTGTTGTTGATTTTTGTGGTTATCGTAGGCAATACACTTTTGAAGGGCTTCTTCTAGGGAATTTAATTCAAAATGCGATAAGTATTCGCAATAAGGCTCGTTGATTCCGGTACAGAAAGTTTTGAGGGCAATGTTTTTGAAATATGGAGTTTTAAATGTTACTGTCGCGGGATTATCGTTTAGGGTGATGTGTTGGAGTAAGTCGTTCAGATTTGTAGTTATTCTCTGATGATAATTGTCGTAGGATTCACTATGTTTTTGGACGGTAGTGGATAGTTGTGTTACTAATATGTCTTCGGAACGTCTGTCTCCGTATTTAGTTAATAATGCTGGACGAATTTCTGTCCAATTGGTTTTATTAGAATAGTTTAAGAAATTTCTAGGTTCTCCTTTAATTCGAGATACGATATGGGAATTTAAAATAAATTCTTGGGACGGATTTAAATCTTGGGTGCCTAAGAAAACTATTAAATTATCTACTGCTTTGATAAAGGTGGAGAGGTTGTCTCCAGAAGAGAATTCGGGCAGAGTTGAGCAAAGGCTAGCAATATCGCTATTGGTCATCGGCATTTTGGAACGTAATTTAGATGCAGGCTTAGATTTAGAGGTTTGTAGATTTCTTTTTATTTTTAAATTTAAATTGTCGAATAGTAAACTTAAATTTTCGATACTATTTTGGGAAATATCATTCAATGTACTCATAAAATATATGCAAAAAATATAAATGCAAATATATATAAAAATTCGTTGAAGTAAAATGTTATAAATAATATAAATTCAATAAACAATAAATAATAAATTCAATGTAAATGTTTAAGAATTCAATTAAAATAATAAATGCTCATAAACAATGGTAAAGAAAGGAAAAACTTACGCAAGGATGATCGTGTTTGATTTCCAATACATTTTTCTCTTTTACCAGGTTCTTCAGGATTTCATTAAACTAATGTAGACCAGGAAACGACTATGTTTCTGTATGAAATATCCTGTGGTTCGCAGCGCCAGAAATGTTTCTTCAACGTCGATATTCCCAAAAAAAAATCTTTATTTCGAAAATAAGTTACAATTTTTGAGAAATTCTACAAACTACTACATTTAATGATTTAAACTTGACTATTGAAACATAATAATTACAATAATAATAAAAATATTGATTTCTTCCTATTTATAACGTCGGATATCGGAATCTGCTGATTCTTAATAGTAAGGGAGCTTATGGCTACATTTCTATATACATGGTGAAACTATAAAAATTCAGAAAATTAAGATTAGTGTAAGATTACAAATGAATGGACTAATTTGTGATTGAAAACGAAGGCTTCTCGATCTTCTGTCATGTCGAATAATTGCCTTGCATTTGATATCCGTCCATTCACGAAAGTTTTTTTTACCAAGATAAGCAGCAATATAGTTAGGAATAGAAAAGTACTTATTCCTTAAAAGCAGATACAGGTACAGATTTTTTATTATATAAGAAATTCAGAGCGTCAAGTGTTGAATTCAGTTTAATATCCGATAGACTTGGTATTTTTAGAATAAAGAAAAAATTACAAAAATCGCATTGGTAAATATACGCGCCTTCGGAAGAATAAGAAATATATGTAAAGGAAGAGTTTTATGACTTAGCGGACCAAGTATATGAAAGCATCCTTAAGTATGATCTCAAAATAGTTTTTGGAGATGCCAATGCCAAAATAGATATATATATATATATATATATATATATATATATATATATATATATATATATATATATATATATATCGGTTTCAAAACGTCTTGCGTCGTTGTCCGATGCCTAATTTCCACGAATTTCTGTCATTCCATTGTTCTTCGGTCAAGTCTCGGGAGCTCATTGCCTTTGTTATTCCCTCCTTCCATGTTCTTTTTGGTCTTCCTCGTTTCTTACGATTTGGTGGTATCCATTTCATGGCGATTTTTGGTAGTCTTGTTTCTGGCATTCTTTGAACATGGCCATACCATATAAGTTGTTTCCTTTCTATGTCTGTTGCCAGTGATCCATCTACCCCCATCCGATTTCTTATTTCATCGTTTCGCCAAAATAGATAAAGAAGATATATTTAAATATGAAGATACAGCTTACATTCAACAACGAACGAAAATGGTCACATACTAATTTATTTTACAAAGGAGAAACCTTTTAATAAACAGTACTTACTTTCAGAAAAATGAGATGCATACGGGCACTTGGAGATCGCTGGATGGTCAAACAGTAAATCAAATAGACCATGTGTAGAAGAAAATTATGAAAAGAGCTCTTGAGGGAGAAACAGCAGGAATCAAGGTCAATGGAACACCAATTAACAACATTAGATATTCGAACGATACTATCATAATAACAGACAACCTCCAAGACCTCCAAAAGCTAATGAACAAGATAGTTGAGTATGGAGAAGAATATGGATTATCAATAAACACCAAGAAAACCAAATTTATGAGGATATCAAAAACCCAAAATAATGGTGAAAGCCTGACAATTAACGGTAGTGCTTTAGAACAAGTTGAAAACTACCACTATCTTGGCACAATAATTAATCACACAAACGATTACTCCAAAGAAATCAATGTTCGAATAGAGAAAGCACGTACAAACTTCAATAAAATGAGAAAGGTACTTTATGCAAAAGAACTAAAATTGGACTTGAGAGTTAGGCTGGCAAGGTGTTATATTTTCTCGACTCTGCTTTATGGGATAGAATCATGGACACTTAACGCGTCGACTGCTAAAAAGTTGGAAGCATTTGACATGTGGGTGTATAGAAGAATCCTGAAGATATCATGGACCGAGCATGTAACAAACAACGAAGTCATGAGAAGAATCAACAAAAGAATGGAAGTATTTGAAACCATCAAGACACGAAAGCTGCAATACCTGGGGCATGTTATGCGTAATGAGAGATACAACCTACTTCAATTGATTATACAAGGGAAAATCCAGGGCAAGAGAAGTGTAGGAAGAAGAAGAATCTCATGGTTGCGTAACTTGAGGGAATGGTACGGATGCACATCAATTGAACTATTCAGAGCAGCAGCATCTAAGATCAGAATGGCCATGATGATTGCCAACATCCATCGCGGAAATGGCACGTGAAGAAGAAGAAGAAGAAAATGATGTAGAAACAAGCCTAATATATATACGTTCATATAGAGTTCAGTATAGAGTGGGAAGAAGAAGAATATCGTGGCTTAAGAACTTGAGCGAATGGTTTGAATGCAGTAGTGCAGAACTATTTAGAGCGGCAGTCAACAGGGTCCGCATCACCATGATGATTTCTAACCTTCGATGGAAGATGGAACTTAAAGAATAAGACAAATACTGAGCTATCAATGTTATAGAAAAATACTTCGAAGGATATTTGGCGAAAAAATGATAAAAAATCAGCGAACACGAAGGAATTACAACAATTATATTAGGAGCTTAGTTTAATTGTAGTAGTAAGAACACAAAAACTTGGATGGATGGGATAGGCATGTCCAAAGAACGGCCCAAGTAATGCCAAAAACATTGCTACGCCCTGCAATAGGTGGTAAAAAGAGAAAAGAAAGGCCCAGGACAAGATGGAGTCATGAAGTTAATATCGATCTGAGGTACCTGAATGTAAGCAACTGAAATGAAAAAGCAAACAACAAACAGGAATGGAGGAAGATTGTAAACCAAGCTATGAGCCTGCTTGGCTCGAAGTGCTAATTCTTCTTCTTCATGTACCTTGTCCGTTCCGAACGTTGGCAATCAACATGGCTATTCCGAATTTGTTTACGGCAGATCTGAATAGTTCAGCAGATGACAATCCGAACCATTGCCGCAAGTTTTGGAGCCATGAGTGTCTTCTCCTCCCTGGACCCCTTCTGCTGTCTATTTTCCCTTGAACGATCAGTTGTAGTAGGTACTCTATATTTATTATGTCTCATAACGTGACCCAAGTATTCCAACTTTCTTTTCTTTATACTTATTCCTACCTCTCTCTCTTTACCTATCCGGCGTAGTACCTCTTCGTTGGTCACGTGCTCAGTCCAGGATATACGTAATATACATCGGTAAGCCCACATTTCGAAGGCCTCTACTTTTTTCATCAATGTTGCGGTCATTGTCCACGCCTCCATTCCATATAACAAAACCGGGAATACATAACATTTCAGAAGTCGAATTTTGAGAGGTAGGGTGAGGCTTTTAGAGGTGAAAATTTGCTTCATGCTAGTGAACGATGCTCTTGCCTTTTCTACTCTTATACGTATTTCCTTCGCTTGATCCCAATTTGAGTTAACTGTTGTTCCCAAGTAGATGTACGAATCCACGTGTTCAATTCTTTCATTGTCTAATATCAGTTGCTGTGGTGGTTGTTGGGTTTTGCTTACTAACATCCATTTGGTTTTTGTAATATTTAGTCTGAGTCCGTATTGTGCACTTGTTTTTTGTATCTTACTCATTAGGCAACTCAGTTCCTCCATGCTACTTGCTAGAATCACAGTGTCATCAGCATACCTTATGTTATTAATTATTTCTCCATTTCTCTTTATGCCTTCTGTGCTTTCCTCCAGCGCTGTCTTAAATACTTCTTCTGGGTATATATTAAAGACAATAGGAGACAAGATACAGCCCTGTCGTACCCCTTTCTTGATCTCAATTTTATTGGTCAATGTAGATCCTACTTTCAATTTAGCTGTTTGGCCCCAATAGAGACTCGCTATTGTTCGAATGTCTCTGTAGTCGACTCCGATCTTATGGAGAACTTTAATTATCTTTTCGTGCTTTACGTTATCGAATGCTTTTGCGTAGTCTATAAAGCATAATATGTACACGTCTTTGTTCATATCTCTGCAGCGCTGGATGAGTACCTGTAGACTAAAAAGTGCTTCTCTTGTCCCAAGAGAATTCCGAAACTTAAACTGCGAATCTCCAATGTTATCCTCGCATTTTTTGCTTATTCTATTGTAAATAACCTTGGTGTATGCCTTCGAAATGTGGTTAATTAGACTTATCATCCGATGTTGATCACAAGACTTTGCTTTTGGTTTTTTCGGTATGGCAACAAAAGTTGACTCTAGCCAGTCTTCAGGAAACTCAACGCTGTTATAAATATTGTTAAAGAGAAGAGTCTGACGAGTGAGTCTAGAAATTGACTGTTTGTTTCGCACAGCATTTTCAACACTTCCCCGTATACGTTATCGTTGCCTGGTCTTTTGTTATTTTTAAGACCCTTTATAGCATTCTCCACTTCTGATTTTAGAATAGAAGGGCCAGTATCATCATTGCTCAGTGTATACCCACTAAGACGGTCATCATTAAACATTTGTTCCACATAAGTTTCCCAGATTCTAACTATTTTGTCGGGGGTCTAGTTGTAGATTTCCATTATCATCGCATAGCCCTTTCGATAAAATATTGTAGCTTTTCATTGTTGTGAGTTCCTTTATCTTCTTATGCATATTGTGATAGTCGTATACCTTTTCGCACTGTTCGATTTCTTCGCATCTCTCCGAGAACCATTTCTCTTTAGTTTTTCTTATCTCAGCTCTAATTCGTCTATGGGTTTCGCGGTATTTGGAAGTGCTAATATATTATTATAATAAAGACCTATTTACAAAAACTCAGAATAATTATTATGATGAAGTAGAAATGCTTTATGGCTAAGGAATTATCGGATCCCGAATACGATAGATCAGGTTCAGCTTGCTGCACAGAACACTCCTTACTGATCATGCACTTGTTTTATTTAATAAGACTTAATTTAAATTAGCATTTAATTATAGAATAAAATAAAATTATGTACCTAACATTAAGCATTATTTTTATCACGATTTTCTATCCATAAAAACTCATGAAATTGATCATTAAACATTCTGAAAATAAACTATTTTGACAATTAGTGACTTGATTGACCAAAATTTATTTTCAAACAAAAAAAAATTAAAAAATTTCAAAATATTCGATATTTTTGTTCATGACTGTATATTGGGTTTTGCATTTAATTGCTTGGCGAAAATTATACATAATTACAAAATTTCACCTCGTAATATTTTACAACAGACCCTACAATAATATAGTTCATTAAGATCAGGTTGTTAAGGTTAGAAAAAGAAGTTTTCTTATGGAGTGACAACATGGCCAGGTTCCTTATTGCAATTTCTACGATTGATTTAAAAACATATTGTTTAAATAAATTCGAATTTATCTCATATTTTAAAGACTAAATATTTTTAATCCTATCTCTCCATCTCTGCGGAAATTTTCGCTCTCATTAAAAAACCTTGTAATCTAAACCGCAAACAACTTTTTAAATCATTCCAGCTGCATCTGCATTGCAAAAGAGTTTGTAATACTCTTTGGTACTAATTTTTTTACACATGCAATTTGCAGTTTATGCTTATAGTCCAGTTCAAGACAGTAACAAAGAGGCACTAATAAAGAAAATGTAGCAGAAAGTAATTTATATATAAATATTTTTTGAGTAATATTGTACTGCTTGCAAGATACACGTTTTTATTTATTTAGCGTTCGTCTTCCTACGGAGGTTGGCAATCGAAGGGCACAGGGATAACAACCCGTCAGTCAAAAAAAGTAATTTTCGAGAAAACAACCATTTATTGTTTTTTCAACTCTGGAGGCTAAAAAAATAAACAATAAACGTATAGAAAACGTTTTAATTAATTTATTGACAATTTTGTTAATATTTTTGCATTAAAACACCAGAGTCAAACCTAACAAGCTATTAAAAAAACGGTCTGAAGTCAATTCTCTCCATCATCAATTAGGGAGTCGTCAGCGTATTCGACATCATTTTCTTCCTGTTGAACAGCGTCAGCAGTTAAATTTTATAAAAAAGCTTTGCTTCGGGGTTTTCCAAATACTGGGATAAATGAAGAAGATCGCGATATTTTCCAGCTGGTATTGGAAGTTTTACACTATACAAACTTTATAACGGGGTAATTACTACAGTGGCTGCGTCTTGATTTTTTGCAAGGAGGTTTTTTTTCAAGGATTCAGGATGCATAACGTCCAAAAAAGGTACGTTTATAGAACACAAGTCGTCCTTCAGTTGCCGAAATGTTTAACATACGAATAGATTTCGTGGGAAATGGACATTTTCGGGGATAAAGTGATGATAGGGAAGCAGTCCAATTTTGAAAAACTACATCTACTTCGCAATCAATCACTGTAAATGGAGAGGGTTTTATCCGAGTATTCCTTAGAACCTCCCTCCAGTCTTCTGGAACCTCTGTATAGAATTTTTGTTTAATAATGTCATATTCCGATCGCATTCCTTGTAAGAGTGCCCTCTTATCGTAAATATCATCTTAACTGTTTTAAAACGTTTATATTTTGTTAGCAGATGATATAAAAACCGGATAAATGTTAAATTTTTATTTTGACCCGCACATAAATCTCAAAATATACAGAGTTCTTGCACTTCAAGGGGCAAAATTTTAAAAACAAAATGCCGAAACATGGAGCATACATCATCTGCGCCTTTTTTGCCGCAGACTCATCATACGTATAAAAAATTGCTTGCTGCGTTAAAAGTACATGAATATTGAAACTAACAGAATTCAGTTGGCCCCCATAGAAGACATCATTATTATCGGTTCACAATTTGTCGATAGCTCACTACAAGTTTAACACTAATTAGAGAACTGAAATACAGAGAGGATAGATAATACGATATAATGGTAAAAACCAACCTGAAACTGACGCTTTAAGATGTTTTCGACTAACCCACCTTGTATCTGAAGGAATACAATACCTTATAATCCTATTACGAGGGTATTTTGAATGCTTACAGATGACCGACCAGTGTCGTAGAGTATATGATTGAAACATTTATTTGAACTAAATAAATATATTTTTTAAATTGTACTTATGTAAATTGTATTTTTTAATAAAACTTTATTTTATTCAAAAATAAAAAGTTTTTTGCCATTTGTAAAAGATATATTTATTTAATTAAGGGGAAAGGCGCCAAATGTCGCCTGGCAAAATTTGCAATGTGTTTTCGAATTTTCGAATCCGGAGACAACTAATAAATATTTTTGAAAAATTTAAACGCAGAATAAAAAATTACATTATTACTGAGGGCAGAAAGTCCCTGAAAACTTCTACAATGTTTATTTTAATATGTTATGTAACAGGGGTGAAAATAAAAGAGAAAATATAGTATAATTTTTAATTGAAAATATTGCATGCAAAAGAAACTTTTTATTTATTCTAATAAATATTTCATTCTGCCTTTAACTTTTTCAAAAATGCGTTTTAGTTTTCTCAGGATTTGAAAAAAAAAATGGATATATTTAAAACACATTGAACATTTTGACAGGCGACATTTTGCGCCTTTCCCCTTTAATACCTTACGATTACAACTACTATTACTTACCTTATATAATTACGATTAGAAAACCATTCAAATTCAAAATAAATAGGATCAACTTCGGAATCCGACTCGTCTTGAGGGTTAATAATTAGCGGTTGTGTCTCTACGGTCGCATCAATTATATTATCAAGATCCCACATTTTTTGTTCTGCTTCTATTACATGTCTTACTGCATCTTTCCAGTTTTGTTCTGTAATATGTTGTAAAGACTCGTATAACAATTCACGTACAGCTTGTATTTTATATGACGTATTTTTTCTAGCCACATAACTTTTCATTTGTTCCCAAATCAGTTCAATTGGATTTATTTCGCAGTGGTAGGGTGGAAGTCTAAGGACTGTGATATTTCGCCTTTCCGCCATTTTGTCAACTACGTATTTCTTGAACTTAGATTTGTGTTGTCGAGCAATTTTTAAAAGTTCTGCTTTTACCATTCCATCTTCGTAAGGCAGATACTTATTCCGCAGCCAGTCAAGAATATCCTGTTTCTTCCACGCAGTCGTTGGAAGTCTTTTTACTAGTCGTGAATGATAAGGTGCATTATCTAATACTATAATTGAATTTGGTGGTATGTGTTCAATCATCTGCACAAAATACTCTTCGAAAACATCAGCTGTCATCTCGTCGTGATAGTCTTTTGTACTTTTGGACTGAAATTCCAACAAACCATGCAGAACAAATCCTTTTTCACTGCCAATGTAAGAAATTATTAATTTACTGCCTTTACCAGAAGGTGTGGAGATACCAGTAGACCAACCTTCCATAAAGGCTTGCCTGGAGCTTAATATATTTTTATCTGACCAAATTTTTTTTAGAGTATGGCCTGAGTTTACCCACGTTTCATCCTGGTACAATTTTGGCCTTCCTTCAGCCTAGAATTTTCGTATGGATCTTAGATAATTTCTTCTCCAACATATTATCTCCTCCCGGTCAATCAAAAGTGATTTTCGGTCTGATTTCTCCCACCGGAAATTTAATTGCCACAACTTCCCACAATTCAGTTCGTCCGATATGAGGCAAATCCGGGTCGTCTCTAACTTCTTGTAAAATTTTGTTTAGGTTTGGTATGTCTTTTTGAAAAAAAAATCCATGAATTTTCCTTCGAATACAATTTTTGACAAATTCATCAATTTCATAGGCTTTTTCCCTCTCTTTAAGTGTTCATTTGTGTTTGGGTTAGCTATACCGTGCTTTTTTCTTTCTGATAGGAACCTATATATATAGCTGACTCTTCTACGCCAGTCATGTTGGCACAACTTTCGACTCTGTTGCGAACAGTGTTTGTGGGATTCTGAGAAACCAGAGCATCGTGAACATTCAGGACAATAGTCTTCTCTTTTGGTGAATAGACAGACTTACTGACTGTACGCAACAGTACCGGTGTAAAACTTGATGATGTTGATGATAAAGCCATCACAAACAATCCAACAAAACGAGCACAAGCGAAAGGTACGTATATGTTCGTAGGTATATGGAATAAAAAATCACTCACGCACTGCATATAATTCGCAAAAGTAATATTCGAGACGCTAATTACTGCCGTAGACGCGGAAACACCGACGAGCCGTAAATTACATGCGATCAAAAACGTACTAAACAAAAAAACTGTTTTCGTTCGTAATAACTTCACTCTTTCAAGTTTCGAATATATAATGAACAGACGAGGCACGTAGCCAAAGCCGACATCTTTATACCTATTATATATATATATATATATATATATATATATATATATATATATATATATATATATATTGTTATGATGTGTTGTTTGTTTGAATGATGAGCAATGAGTATTTTTAATAATATAATATATAGGGTTTTTATCGCGGTTCTCAAAGAATTAGTTTGTAAGTACTTTTTTAAATTATCTTTATTATAACTATTATGAAACACACATATATATCTAACCTAGCCAATGTAAATTTAAACAAACTATCTTCAAAATTGAAATTGTTATGACACTAACTAAATTATATTAACAAAATTTTGTACCTTTCTTTCACTGAATGCCTAAATGAACTGTTTTCCACTATATAGATTCTAATCACCACTAAATGTCTTCGTACTTCGGTTATCCTTGTTTTTGTGAAATTACTTTTTCCAATTATCAGCTTCTACCAATTTAAGATATATTTTTCTTCACCAGCATTTATAAACCACCAAGCAAACCAGCAAAACAGCATTTATATTTATTCTTCTTTTCAATATACCAATATCCAATTATTATAAGTTGATTTATACTAATCTCCAATCATAATATAATTTTAATTTCTTCCAATATCCATCCAATATTCTTCTAATATACTTTTTTAATCTTCAATAATTATTTGTGTATAATTATAAATGTGCATTAAAATATATGCATAATTTTTAATCTTCATTTAACTCACTATATTAAACAATTGGACTATTTGTAACTGATTGACTAACTGAATGGACTGGACCTACTTTCTTACTAAACTGCCTGACTGCTTACTAAAACTGCCATCTTGAATCCAAATCACGGGTATTTATATCTTTTTGGATGTTCTAGAATCATTTGGTAAGAGATCATGTTCCATTTGTTCTATTACTTCTATATGGATGTTCTCGAAAAAAGTATCTGTTCGATCCAAAGACATAATCATTATTCCAGAATGTTCCAACATAAACAAAGGTCAAATTCTGCATTCTGGAGAATTCGTTAATGTTCTATTGATAATTTTGTTGACATTTAGGCTTTTCAGATCAGAATAAATATTTAAATTAGTAACTAACACTCTAATTTAATAAAATACACATTTTAAACAATATATTATTATAACCCCACTTTATATTCCCAATTATTTCCTAAAATGTCACTTGGAGAGTATGTATAGTTGGTTGCCTAGTCACATGGCTCACTTAAATATATCTACCACATTATAATTACTAAAATACAACTTTTTACAATTATTATATGCTAATTTCTTAAAAATGCCCTCACATAAATAATTTTTATTAAATTCTGTAGTATATAACTTCTTAAAATAACCAAATACTTTTTTATATCTAATATTATCTAGTATATTATAACTTATAAATTATTTTCTATAAACCCTAATCGTATCAATATATATATATATATATATATATATATATATATATATATTTATATATATATACATATATATATATATATATATACATATATATATATATATATATATATTATATATATATATATATATATATATATATATATATATATATATATATATATATATATAATAGTCGTAATGTTAGGACACGGTAGGTTTTTTTGAAAATCCATAGTCACAGATTCCATCGTGATTGATTTCACGGAACGTTTTCGGTAAATTTTTTTTATTGTATAAAAACCCTCACCTCTCTTAAGATGCACCTCTCTTTCTGTCTGTTTTTTTTTGCAGATTCTGACTTGTTTCTTCTTTCTTAGTGGCAGTTTTAAGCTTCTCCTCAAGCCTAAAATTTGTGATTTAAAGGAATCACATGTACTACAAGAGTCCTTACGTGGATAACCAAAGGAAAGGTTGAAGTTGTTCTCAAAAATCCCACGAAATGATTTATATAAAATTTTATGTTCTGGATAGTTAGTTAAGTACATGGCATGTAGCTTTGAAATATTTAACTCAGCAGGAAGGTTAATATTATTGGTGTCTTTTAAAAAATAGTGTGATTTTCTCCCTTTAAGATCTTTCAAATAATTAAATACGTTTTGTTTGGTTTCTTTTGAAAGTCTGTGGGGTCTTGTTGAATGTTTTCCACGACAGTCACTGGGAGATTTACCAGCACTAAGTAGAGCACCCCTTATATACCTAACCTTATCCTTACTAATACCATGAAGCGAGATGAACGCTTTTAAGCAGACCTGAACATCACATACAACATTTTCTTTTAACAAACAAACTCTATATGAAAATGAAGCTGTGTTATATCTAGGATCTGCATTTCGAGGTCGTCTTTGAACTATAGGCAACACTGTAATGAGGCCACTTAAATAAGAGTTCTGCTTTTCTCTATCTCCCAGCAGATTATACTCTCGAATGATTCGTTTTCGTCACTCTTCTGGTATATTCTGAAAACATTTAAGTCTTTGCACAAATAATCCGGCCCAAGCTTGTGTAACTCGACCTGTTGTTTTTCGTTTCTTACTCATTGGTTTTCTGAACACGTCATCAGTTTCACTGCTACTGTCTGAGTAGTCACTTTCCATTACGCTTAAACACAGGTATACAAAAAACTGACAAGTAACATGCTCTTGACAATACAAAAAAACAGCTTTGAGACAGAAGCTGTAGAAACAACAGAAACAACTAACAGACTGACAAGTGTACAACACAAATCCCGGTAACGGATTACTACAGTATTATTTTATTATATTTTTATTTCGCTACATCTTTTATGCATTTTTGCCAACTGACACATTCGTTCATGATTTAACACATAAAGTTTAATCCTTGTAGAATTTTCTAAGAGTCATCTAAGTATAAAAAATATAGAAACTAAATTTCTAACTGACTGGACTACCGATATACCATATTCTTTTACATCGATTGACTAAAAAATGTGAACTAAAGCCACGATTAATCTTAAAAAATAGCTACTCCAAATATATATGTTCGAGCTGCTTTGGTGGATATTTATGTGGGTAATTTTAATTTCAAATTATCTTCGCTTAATTGCATGTTTGTTAATTTGTTTTTAATTGGAACAATAATTTCTCTTAATATCTTTTATTTGTAGGAGCTTGCGGGTGCATTAACAATAAAAAATGGCTTTCATATTTTAGTTGCTTCAAGTTTTTGCCTGGAAGTTTAACAAATGGAGCAAGTGCACAGAAAATGAATGTAAGGTCTCTAATGTAAACTTAATATGCTACATTTTTATGATATTGTCATTAAAATGAATTATTTACAAATATCCATTAAGCCCAGTTTTATTGTTCTAAAGGAATATATTATGATTCCTTGTATTTTCTGTACATCAGATCATTACCTTTACCAAAAAAATTAGGTCCTTACAAATGGTTTCCATCTGCATATAATATAATATGCCTCTTTCCCTAATTGTCACTGTCGAATATGTATTTTCATTATAAACTCCTGGACTAAATTAACGCACCATTCATATTTTCCCAATATTCTTTGTTTATTGATAATTTACTGTACGATAAGTTGCCTATGCACCTTGTTTGACAGTGACAGTTGATATGTAAGCTAATAATAGTCTTGTTTTAACAATAATTTGTATTAAACTTCGTTTTAGACTAAAAGTGAGTGCCGATTAAATCAAGGTGTTTGTGAGAAACAAGCTTTTTATTGTGATATTTTTCATCACATGCATGTTTGGAAGTTCATTTGCATAAAAATCAAATAAAAAAATGAACCGCGAAAGAAATTTGTCAATAAAGGAGGCAGTGCGGGCATCGACTTTCCTAGATGAAGGATATTCAATGCGATACGTTGCAGATTTGTTAGGAAGACATCATACCAGCATCAGTCGCACGGTGAGGCGATATAATGAAACAGGGTCGTATCATTGAAGACCAGGGTAAGGGCGAAAACGTTGCACTAATCAAATTGATGATCGTTTTTTCAGACAACGTGCTCTCAGACATAGAAGAGTCACCAGCAGTTTGCTAAAAAATGAACTAGCAGATGTTCGAAATGTCGCAATATCGTCTCGAACAGTTAGAAGACGTTTACATGAAGCAGAATTAAGCAACAGGAAATCGGCCTAAAAACCCTTGCTTACCAGAGAACACAGGGTTCGGAATTGAATTTGGCAAGATTGCATCAAAATTGGACCATCGATGATTGGAAACGAGTTCTTTTCTCCGATGAGACTAGAGTAAGCCTAAAAGCTCCAGATGATCGTGAGCGTGTCTGGCGAAGGCGAGGAGAACGGTTTGCCAGCTGCAATATATTTCCTAAAGTAGCTATTGGTGGTGGTTCTAAAATGTTTCGGGGGGAATTTGTTTTGAAGCTCGTACGGAGTTGTTCCCCATACGTACGAGGTCTATGAATGCCCATTATTACTTAGACAACATTATTGTAGAACATGTAATGCCTTTTGCTCCGTTTCTTGGACCTAATTTTTTATTCATGCAAGACAACGCTCGTCCTAACGTGGCTCGACAGTTTATTGGCTACCTAAATGATGTTGATATTCCATTATTAGAGTGGCCACCTAACAGTCCGGACATGAATCCTATAGAGCATTTATGGAGCTATGTCAAAAAAAAAAGATTCGAAGTCGTAGACCCCCTATTGCCAATCACAACCAACTCATTGGGGCCGTTATTGAAGAATGGGAGAATATTCCGCAAGCTTTTGTTGAACATTTGATATGAAGCATGCCTCGACGCATAAATGCAGTCATAAGAAGTAGAGGAGGACCTACACGGTATTAGTGTTGACCCAGATGCATTTTATTGTGTTATTTTACTGATACTTTTTTTTCAATTTGGAGTTATGCTAGCTAATTTACGCATTACCGACAAAAAAAATTTTTTAAGAAACAATAAGGCAAATTAAGGTCATGATGAAGTCATGTTGGACTTGTTTTTAGGTATTTATTATTATTTCAATATAACTAAGTTTTATTTTGGGTTCATATTGTAAATATTTAAATTAGTTAAAGTGGTGCGTTAATTTTGTCCAGGAGTTTATAGTTCAGTCGTCAGAGACGAAAATGCCGCCAAACCTCTAAAAATCACACAACCAAGCTGAATTTTGCTGAAAATATCAATTTTAGGACGCTAAAAAAGATGCAAAAAGGCTTTCCCCTAAAACCCCCCACGTACCAAGAATCTGTACGTCGTAGAAGAAAAGGTTTCAAATAAAAAATGTAGCTAAGATAATTCTAAACAAAAATGTTTATAAGCATTTTTTGTGTAGAATGAACCGTTCTCTCATAAATAACGATTGAAGCGATCGGCGATTTTGAATGTCAGTTACGCGCGAAATCAATGCTCAATAAAAATCAGATTCGAGTGTCCTATCGATAAAAATCAAGATGCGTTTCAAAGGTAAAAAGTGCAGCTTTCGTATACAATTTTTGTATTTTACTGCATATGAACTTATTTTTTATCAAGACCATCAATTAAAATCATCAATTGCAATGAGAGGAATCTGATGATCCCCTGATAATCCGCATCGGAAGATTATTAGGTTAGGTTCAATGTTAACCACCCTCCCGCCTGACCTAAGGGGTTTATTGTGGATTATCCCTAGTTGTTGTTTTTTCAGAGCAGCCTTTTTAACAAAGTCTATTAGGCATTGGCAACACTTCTACGAAGTCATAGGGCTCGAGTTGATACTGCTCAAAGAAGACAATGTCCTGTGATTATTCGCAGATGATTCCTATTTACATCTAATCAACCTTTGGATATCTTCTTTAAAGGTTCATATATAAAAGCCTTTTAATATTTAAGACTCATTCGATTGTACCAGTGTTTATGCTTCTTACGTTCCACTTAGTCCAATATCGTTGTTTTGGCTGTACTTCTTTTTATTCTAACGACAGGCTTCCAAACATTAAAATAGTTAATTTTATTAGTAACCTTTGCTTCATTCGTATAAATCAGAGCCTGGTTTTGTTGCGCGAACATTACTTCACTTGGCGTGGATGATTGTGATGTGTGTTTCCCTTGTCGCATCATACTTTTTTCTTGCTGTACCATATGTTTTGTTTTAACTTTATCCCTAGCTGGCCAAGGTTTATTATTTTATTGTACCACCTAACGAGAGCTGGACAGACAAGTCTTTACTATTCGAAAGTCAAACAAAAACTCTTAAAAACTATGTTAAACTAAATAGCTAACATTGATCATAAATTAAATCACACAGATAAACTAAGGTCAAATTTTTTTTCTGTAAACTAAGCAATTAGTACTGGAGTTCAAATGAGGTAGTGATGAAAAAACAATGACGCTGCGTCCAGTTAGCATCATTAGCATCTCCTGCGCATTGCCCACTCTTACCTCTACGTGGAGACACCCCAGAAACCTGAGCAAACCTTTGAAGATTGTGGTAACCAATCCCAGTAGGAAACAGGATTAGGGCTAACGAGAGTATATGAGTTGGTTTGATAGTTAACTACCTCCTCTTAAAAAAAAAACGATTAGTTGTAAATGTTCAAGGAAAGAAAAACTGACTGATAAAACAACGATGACTGTAAAAAAAAAAAACACGATTTGAGGGTTCCGACATGGAGTATTCGAACCTTGTATAGATTAAGGAGCTCTCCAAAAGGATATAAAATAAACATAACTGCTATACAAGAAATGATGTAGATTGGAAACAATATAATGGAAAAAAGAAACCATACGATAAAAAACAAAAGAACAAAATATATAATAAGGGATTTCAGAGCGATTAGTCCCTGAATGTGTATTTTAATACTTAAAGAATGTGTTACCAATTTTAACGAATTAATGCCCATGCCCCAACAGAGAAAAAGAACATGTAAGTTAAAGAAAGGTTTTATAATGAATTAGAGTCTTCATAACAGTTCTGCCCAAAAAAATGATATAAAAATAATCTATGGAGACGTAAACCCAAAAGTTAAAAGAGAACAGCAATCCCATCCCACATTAGGTAAGCACAGCATCCATGAGTAATAAAATAACAATAGACTCAAGACATCAATCGAGTGTAATAAACGTCCGCACTAGGAGAAGAGCACATATGTGGATTCTCTTTCTGATCGAAAGTAAGGCAAGGGCAAAAATTTCAGACTTAGGTTCTAAACACGAACGATACAATAAAAAACAGCGGAAGAAGTACTAGGCATGAAAGGTGAACAAAGAACAACCATAACGAATGACTATATTAACGAATAATGTCAGATAATCACAGAAACAAAAAGCAGAGCTGGTTCAACAGGGACACAGAACACGACAAGCAGAGGAGGAATATCAACAACTACATGAAGAAAAAAAGAAAATCCACCGAAGAAAAAAGAGAGAAAATGTATACAAAGAATTGTAAGAACTTAGTAAGCCAACAAAGACAAGAAAGTTTTACCGTAAGTTAAAACAAAGCAGAAAACTAGGTGTAGAAATATGTAGCGTAATATATTAACAGAAACGCAAGAAATACTAAGAAACTTTTATTACTGTAACAATAAAACACTGAAAACTTTGTTTTCAAAACTTCCACAAAATTTATTTTAAATTCTTATCACTACAGCTGTTTCGGCTAATTGCCTTTCTCATGTGATCTGTTTCTGGCATGGGTTTACACTTTATAGTCTCTAATAAAATAGGTTGAGGAGGGGAGAACTGTTTGTCTCAAGCTGGTCATTCAGAATTATATCTGTGTTTTTTAATTTGTTGATTTCCATAGATTCTAACAAAGATAGCTTAAGGCCTTTATTTTGAATGTGTAGAATTTTAAATTCGTCATTAAAAGAATGATTATGATCTAGAAGGTGAAGTGCGTATGTAGAATCTGTTTTTCTATTATTGAAAGCCCTTTTATGTTCTGCTATTCGTTTATTAAAATTTCTACCTGTTTGACCAATGTAAGTTTTTGGGCAGTCGCCACATTTAAGTTTGTACACACTACTGTGTAAGTGTTTTTTATGTTGGCTCTTGTTTTTTTAATATATTTGCCTAGGTTGTTATTTGTTCTGAAAACTGGTGTTATTCCTTTCTTTTTTATGTGTTTGGCTATTTTTGTTAATATTTTGCCTGTATATGTAATCGAGCAGAAGGTACTGGGTTTTTTCTCTGGTGGTGGAAATACTAAGTTCAGGACTTTCTTGTGTAGTTTTTGATTTAACATTTTATTAATTGTTTGTTCGTTGTATCCATTGTTTACTGCTATTTGCTTAATGATATTTAATTCTGTCTCAAAATTGTATTTTGACATAGGAATTGCTGTTAATCTATGTAACATACTATGATAGGCTGCCAGTTTATGTTGTGTGGGATGGGATGATGAATTGTGAATAGTCGTGTCAGTATGGGTAGGTTTATGAAATATGGAGAAGTCATGTTTGTTTTTAAGTTTTTATTCTAGTAAAAAACCTTTTAGACCAAAATAGTACAAATCCAATCATTACCTGAAATTTTACATCTTCTTGAAGTTTGCATAAACCAGGACTACTTTGAATTTAATAATAAATTATTTACAAATAACAGTACAGGACTTATAATGGGCAATCCTCTAAGCCCATTGCTATCAGATATTTTTATGGATCATCTAGAGACAAAGATTTCAAAACATCCCATATTCAAACAGTTTTTATATTGGTGGAGATACGTAGACGACGTACTGGTATGTTTTACAGGAACTAACAGGCAACTCGACCAATTTTTATCGTATATTAATTCTCTTCATAGTCATATTGAATTTACAATAGAAACACAACAAAATCAATCCATAAATTTTTTAGATTTAAAAATTACCAGACTTAAAAACAAACATGACTTCTCCATCTTTCATAAACCTACCCATACTGACACGACTATTCACAATTCATCATCCCATCCCACACAACATAAACTGGCAGCCTATCATAGTATGTTACATAGATTAACAGCAATTCCTATGTCAAAATACAATTTTGAGACAGAATTAAATATCATTAAGCAAATAGCAGTAAACAATGGATACAACAAACAAACAATTAATAAAATGTTAAATCAAAAACTACACAAGAAAGCCCTGAACTTAGTATTTCCACCACCAGAGAAAAACCCAGTACCTTCTGCTCGATTACATATACAGGCAAAATATCAACAAAAATAGCCAAACACATAAAAAAGAAAGGAATAACACCAGCTTTCAGAACAAATAACAACCTAGACAAATATATTAAAAACAACAAGAGCCAACATAAAAAACACTTACACAGTGGTGTGTACAAACTTAAATGTGGCGACTGCCCAAAAACTTACATTGGTCAAACAGGTAGAAATTTTAATAAACGAATAGCAGAACATAAAAGGGCTTTCAATAATAGAAAAACAGATTCTACATACGCACTTCACCTTCTAGATCATAATCATTCTTTTAATGACGAATTTAAAATTCTACACATTCAAAATAAAGGCCTTAAGCTATCTTTGTTAGAATCTGTGGAAAACAACAAATTAAAAAACACAGATATAATTCTGAATGACCAGCTTGAGACAAACAGTTCTCCCCTCCTCAACCTATTTCATTAGAGGCTATAAAGTGTAAACCCATGCCAGAAACAGATCACTTGAGAAAGGCAATTAGCCGAAACAGCTGTAGTGATAAGAATTTAAAATAAATTTTGTGGAAGTTTTGAAAACAAAGTTTTCAGTGTTTTATTGTTACATAAAAAGTTTCATAAAATGAATTTCCATCAAGTAACGGTCGAATCCATCAATTATTTAAAAGAAACTTTTTGTTTATTTGATATCAATATGACCAATATTACTAGCTACTTCTCAATTTAATTCTAGCCTATTAATACCAAGTTACTGTCTTTAGAGTTATTAGTTTTACTATCTTAGTTTAGTACACCACCTTAACTTGTACACTTTACAACGCACCTTTTCGCACTTTACATTAACACTCAATCTGTCAGATCAAGTAGTTTTGTTCGTTTAATTAGTCTAATCACGTTAGTATTATCTAATAAAAAGTTGACGAACCTCTGGATTTATGTGCTGGTGAAGCCTTTTTCATGGTCTTTACTTTTTTTTATTACCTCAGTGACGGTTTCTACGTTTAAGTCTTTATGGAGATTATAGTTATGAACATACCAGTGGGCATCGACTATGCCTCGAAGTGCTTTGTTCTGGAACCTTTGTATGACACTTACATTGCACTGCTACATCCTCATGATTGAATACTATAAGTCCACACCGGTTTGAGTACTTGGTAATAGATCAGGAGTTTATTATATACTGATCTGAACTGAAGTTGAATATCGACCCAATAACCAATACATTTTTTGTATTTCAAATTGAGTTCTTCGTGTTTGTTCTTATCATGCGTGTTTCATCTAAATTTAGCATCCAGTTTCATACCCAGGAAACTATCAACATCAATTACATTATATGTGCCATCTTTTTGTTGGTAAAATCTGTAAGTGCTGATTGTAGTTTATTTAATTTAACAAGCCATTTGTTTGTCCACTTCTCCACTTCCGAAATTGCTTTCTGTAATATATCTGTTGATTCAATTACTTTGTCACCAACAGCGATAATTGCCATATAATCATCAAACGTAGCTACAACATTTTGCTTTGAAACTGGCAGGTCTTTAGTGTACAGGATATATAGAACGGGTCTCAGTTTACTTCCCTGTCGTACCCCTGCACTAATTTTTCTTATTTAAGAATAAGCATCTTCCTGCCTAATCATGAAGAATCTCTGTGACAAATATGAAATTAAGATTTTTAAGTATCGGACCTTCGTGCGGGATCTTGCTGAAGGCCTGTGCTACATTTAAAAATAATACTGATAATACGTTTTAGCCTCTTGATCAAGAGCTTCTCAAAAGTTTTGGGAAACTTCTGGGAAAAATTCATCTATGTTTTCTATATATCGTTAAAAAACACTTTTGAGATAGTTGGCAATACTAATGCTTTTTGTTTGTTGTTTTTAGCCCAACCTTCTTGTTTTTTTCTTAAAGGAGACTTTTGCATATTTGGTATCTTTAAATTCTTGATGGTTTTCCATAGCAAGTATTCATTATTACAATCATTTGTCAAATGTATCAGGAATTCGCTAATAGATTCATTTTTAAGTCACCTAATATCTCTCTTTAGTTGTGTGGCAAGTTGGTTTACTGTTGTTTTGTCTTGTGGTGCTTTAGTCAGTGGCCATTTTCTTCTTACTCTTTTTTTTTTTTTTTTTTTTTTGGACTGAGGTGGAAAGGTTCTAAACCGACTAGGGAAGATGTCCCTAGTACTGTTGGATTCGATCCGGAAAGGAGCACATGCTAGGACGTAGCATCCAAAGTATGGATTATATGCGCCACATGCACCCCTGACCAGTCGCCTACCAACTAAAAACCACCCCTTCTTCGGACAAGGCACCCCCGGACGAGTTCAATCGGTGAACGAAACATTGAGATGCCTTGTGCAGTCTGAAAATTGGGAGAAAATTGTTAAAGGGTTCTTGCCTAACAACGATAAGAACCACTTAAAATGATATGCAGAGACGGTATTGTGGGGAAACAAAAATATGGGTTCATAAAAAGTGCAGGTGTATTCAGCCTGACAAGGAAGGAATGTGAATTAAAAGAGGCATGAGGTCGTAAAAACTACGTACATAATATAATTACAGATCTGGCTGTAAAGGTGCCGTCTATTCCGTCTTGCAGCCGAGCTGTAAAGAACTCAGGACAGCGTATTATGTAATTTGTTACCTCAACCACCCTGTTCCTGTCTCGCTCTTTCTAGCGTCTCCTTTTTCTTTATAATTTGCGCAATTATGTCGATAGTAACATCGTAGGATTCTTTGTTTTGCGTCGTTTTCTGTATCAGATTGTTGGGCGTTATCGCTCCTAGCCTTGATATTATATTATTCCGTTCTCTTTGGAAAGTAGTGCAAGCAAAAATGCAGTGTTCTGCGTCGTCTATGACACCACAATCTATACACAAATCATTTGTTGTCTTCTTTATTCTATACGTGTACGACCTAAAGGAGCCATGGCCGGTGAGAAATTGTGTAAAAAAATAATTTAACCTTCTGAACCTACATTTAGACCAAGTTACCACATCAGGGATTAACATTTTGGTCCATTGTGCCTTCTCCGTTTGTGCCTCCCATTCATTTTGCCATATTTGGAGCATATGTGATCTTACTTCGGATTTTATTTCCGGTAAATGACCGTTTTCTCTGTTATATAAAGTGTCTCTTTCTTTAGCTAGGAGGTGAATGGGGAGCGTACCTGTTATGACCTGTAGGGCAATCGTAGAAGTAGTCCGGTATGCGCTTGCTACCTTTAGTAGAGGCTTCCTTTGTGCCTTTGCAAGCAGTTCTTTATACTTAGCCATTCTCAAGGCTTCGTACCATACGGAAGCGCCGTATAAGAGGGTAGAATGCACAATCTGAAGGTACATTCTTCTTTTGAGGGCACTTGGACCGCCGATATTTGGCATAATTTTTATTAATGCCGCGGTTCTCTCTTCTGCTCTTTGGACTACTTTCATCAGGTGCTTTGTAAATCTTAGACCTGTGTCTAGTTGGATGCCCAGATATTTAGCACAGTACGTAGGCTCTATACTTGTACTACCTACTACAAAAGCCAGGTTTGGGCGGGCTCTAGGGCCTTTCAAGATCAGAATTTCTGTTTTTTCTGTTACCAACTCTAGATCTTGTTTCACCATCCATCTTTTGACTTTTCTACAGCTTCTGTTGACTAACATTTCTAACTCCAAGTTATTGTTACACTGAATGAGTAGAGCTAAATCGTCTGCGTATGCAATAGCTTTGGTCTCTGCTCCATAGTCGGTTTCTAGGATTTCATTATATAAAATGTTCCAAAGCATTGGTCCTAGTACGGATCCTTGCGGTACACCTGCTGATGTTTTCAGGTCTTTAGGTTTTGCCACTTGGACATACCTTTCATTGAGGTAGTCCTTAATTATATTGATCAAATAATCTGACACATTTGCTTTTTCCAGTGAGGTGATAATGTGACCACAGTTGGCTGAGTTGAAAGCGTTTCTCACATCAAACATCACGAGGGCGGCCCATTTCTTCCTTCTCCTTTTTACAGTGTCAACTATTTCTTTTACCGCATCGATGGATGATCTAGATTTCCTGAATCCGTACTGTTTGTCAGATATACTTTCATTTATCTGTAATTCGATATGGCGATTTCTAATAAGATTTTCATAAAATTTCCCCAGGCTGTCTAGAAGGCAGATCGGCCTGTATGAGTTGGCAATCTCGGGATCCCTGCCCGGTTTAAGTATTAACGTCAGTCTTGCCTGTTTAATCATTATGGGAAACATTTGTTTCTGGAGGAGTTCATTGAAGATCCTCCAAACCATCTCAGGATTTTTCTCTATGATGATCTTTATCGCCTCAGGAGGCACACCATCAGGACCAGCTGCTTTTCCTAATTTAATACTTTTTGTCGCTATTGCTATTTCTTCAGCCGAAAAATCAACAGATCGAACGTTGACATTATTTTGAGTGAACTGCTGTGGGGGCTTAGCAGGAAATAGGGTATTAGCTATTTCCTTCCGTTTTTTTGCACAAAGGCTGTATGGGGTCTCTGTTCTTAATGTTTTTGTGGCAATTCTATAGGCTTCGCCCCATACATCATCTTCTAGTGCTGTGCATAGGTTATGCCAGCAAGAGTGCTTCGCCCGTTTAATTTCTCTACCCAATTCTTTTTTAGCTCGCTTGTAATTTTCAGTGTGTTGTGGAGTCCTATACCTTTGTGCCGTACGCCTGAGTCTAAAACATTCGGCTCTCTTGCTCTGGATCTCATCATTCCACCAGTATGGCACTGTATATGTAACGTTCTCGGTGGAGCTACTTGAAGTGTATGCATTAATAATTTTCTGTCTGAAATCTTGGAATTTGGTAGTGTCGTCTTCTTGTAGGTTACTTATCTGCCTCGTATAGGCTTCTTTATTAAAGGTTACTTTTTTCCGGCCGATCTTCGAGACCTTGATGCCAGTTTCAAAGACTATGTATCTGTGAAAAGTGTAGAGATTATCCTCCAACACCTCCCAGCCCGCAGTCTTTCTGGCATAACTTTCATTCACAAGGGTAATATCTATGTGACTTCGACTCTCTCCTCTCACAAATGTGGGTTTTCCATTGTTTAGCACTACTAGGTCATTTGCGAATATCCAATCATTCCACATCTCCCCTCTATGGTCATTTCTGGGAGAAATTTTTCCAACTTAGCGACCCAGTGAGAGTTTTCAATGACACTGTCAAATCAATTATTTTTTCTAGTGTAACTGTAAAGCTGCCATAGTCCGTTTTATTGTTGACCAACACAGGGCTGTAAGACTTTTGAATGATACTTTCACTACTAGTTAATATATTGAGAGTATGATCCAGTTGACTTCTAAGTTCTCTTCTATTTATATATAGTTGCTCGATACGTTCTTAAAGATGTAAAAGTCTATTAAGTCAGGAATTTTCATAGGGTCTGTGGGCTAATACGTAGGTTTTCTTGTTAAGATTACTTTACACTTACTCTTATTTGTCGCTTTAATCATTTTTTACCCTTCGTTGTTATAAGTCTTGAACCCCATTGTGTGTGTTTCGCGTTCTAATATCCTCCCATGATAAACCGATTACTCGCGAATTCAAAAAGTGTATTATATCTTTCAGCTTTGATATTGTGTTTTGGAGGACTATAAAGACCAATAACTGCTAGGTCACAGATCTTGGTCCTAACGTTTACCATCGCTGTATAAATATCTTCTGCTTCAAATTTGATGTCTTCGTTATGTTGAAGATTTTCTCTGATTATAACCGCGCTACCTCCACTTGCTTATTTTTGGGATGTATGGTGTGATAAACGTTGTATCCCTTAAATTTAATGAATGATCGTTTAGTAAGGTGTGTTTCAAATTTTAAACACACCTCAATTTTGTTCATGTCCATGGTAAGTTGCAATTCTTGTTGTCTTTGCATTTTTCTTCTTTTGCTGCCTATTCGTTTCAAATATTGGCCATCATTCTGGCTATAATTATTTTATTAACTGATGCTTTAAATAGATTAGTTGTTGTTGTGGAGAACCATTTCCTCAGGTTTTTTAACCATGATATTCTTCTCCTCCCAATTCCTCGCTTTCCGAATACTTTGTTTTGAAGGATTATTTTCAGTAGTCTGTATTTAGTGCCGTTTCTCATTATGTGCCCGACATATTCTAACTTTCTCCTTTTAATCGTTTACATGACGTCTCTTTCTTTCCCCATTCTTCGTAGTACAGTCTCGTTTGGTTACCTTGTCCGTCCATGATATCCTTAGGATTCTTCTGTACAGCCACATCTCGTCTTCAAGTTTTTTCTCCATTGCTTTAGTGAGTGTCCAGGATTCAACTTCGTAGTATAATGTCTAGAAGATATACCATCGTAAGAGCCTTACTTTTATCTCCAGTTTAAGGTTGTGGTTTTAAAGAGTTCGGTCATGTTGTTGAATGCACTTCTAGCCTTCTCTATTCTACATTTTACTTCTTGTGAGCGATCCCATTGTTCGTTTACTATTGTGCCAAGATAGGTATACTGTTTTACTCGGTCCACTGGTGTATTCTTGATAAGCAGTTGGACGTCTCTAATTTTATTTTTGCTGATGACCATAAACTTAGTTTTTGATATGTTTATTTGTAGTCCAAACCTTTCACTTACTTCACGTCTTTGCATTAATCCGTTGATATTCCAACTCATTATTTTAAGACCGCTGACCATTTCAGTCAGTTTTTCCATAATCACTGGAAGGCTGGTTTCTATATCAAGGCTTGTTGATAGATTCTGTTTCTCTTAAGTCTTAGCAGCTTCAACAATCTGTGCATATTTCGTATTAGCGCTTAGTACTGAGGACTTTGTATTTTGGTTTTGAAAAAAATGGTTGGCACATAATGGGACGTGTACGAACTCATCACTATATAGCCCCCCATAAAATTATTAGACCCTCGGAGATATAGTAAACTGATCACCGGCATCCTTTGGAGATTGGTAAACTCATCACCGCAGATAGGTAAACTCATCACCGGGATTTTTGCCTGGTTTCTAATGCGAAAGATTGCCTCTTACCTGTTATACTTCTCGTTTATGTGATAATTTAATAAATTCAGAAATTATTTTAAGCAAGTTGCTTTAAAATTTAACTGAGATATTAATATGTCTCACGGTGTGGCCTATTCGACGGATTTGCCAATGTAAATGGATTTGAGATCTAAAAATTTAGTTGCATAGGATTTCGATAGTTAACTTTAAAATGAAAATATTTGTCAACATGTGCTATTTTTGTTTATATCGGAGGTAGTCCCCAACTTCGTTATTTGATTTTCAATGCATTTTTATATTTCTTATTGAATTCTCGAGATAATTTGTTAAGCATACATTCGGTCTAAATCTTACCCTTTTGGCGTTATTTGACTATCTTAAAAATAATAGACGATTTTGGACAGTTAGTAAATATAAAATATCTAAAAAATAGGAAAAGCTGAAAACTTAAGTGTGCTATTAGTGCATAGAAGTCGAAGTTAAATTTAATTTTTGACACGTGCAAAGCTTTACATTTTATGGCATCATTGGCGGAAATTTTTAAATTTAAAGTAATTAGCAATGCATTTATTGTGACAGAATGCATCAAAATGCTTAAGTACAGTTTGTTGTACTTTATCTTTTAATGACTTGTACAAAGATCCCACAACTACAGTGCTTTTAAAAGCAATTTTTTTACATTTTTTGGTTAGTTTTCGCCATTATTTGTAGGAGTCAGATGAGTTGTCCAATTCATTTTATAAACATCATTACAACTAACCTCAATTAGTGCAAGATACAAAATAATTTTTATTCTGTAATTTGTACTAATTTTGTTTATTGCAGGACCCTGATAATGCAAATAAAGTTTTGGTAGACTAAAAAGAGTACTTCTTTGTCCTATCTTCGGCTGCACACCCAAATAGTCGTGTTTTGTAGTCTAACTGATCAGCGTTGACTACAAGCGTTTATCGCTTTTTCAGTATATATATATATATATATATATATATATATATATATATATATATATATATATATATATATATATATATATATATATATATATATATAGGGATATCCTTATATATATATATATATATATATATATATATATATATATATATATATATATATATATAAGGAGTCCAATTAAGTCGGTATCATATGGAAACAATTTTTATTTTTAGTTTTATGAAAAAAAATTTAATCTCTAGTTCTGAATGATCTAGAACTTCAATCATCAGAATCAGATATTAGTATTCTTCAGTCATTTAGGCGGTTCGGTAAACAACATGAATTTAAGACTTGAGAATATCCACAATTCATCTTTTTTTTTGACAAACCGCGTATACAACTAAAAAAAATTTAATATCTGACCATTGTATTCTAGGTTTTAGATCATTCAAAAATTTTTATGTAACATAATTATTTTAAATTCATATAAATTCATAAAACTAAAAATAAAAAGGTTTCACATATGGTGCCAACTTAATTGGATACCCAATATATATATATATATATATATATATATATATATATATATATATTGTTATGCTATTTAAATTGTATTATATTGCTTACTTAGGAAAAAACCTGTCTATATTTATTAAATGAACTAATCTCCAATTAATCACAATAAATCAGCATTAATTAATTACAATCTCAGGCTATTTAAATTGTACGATTTACCTTTGATCGTGGATTCAAAATATTTTCCAATTGGCGTCCTAATCGGGATAGGTAATATGACCTGAATAAAATACATAGAATTTCAACTGAACTATATGTGAGATGTCCTTTATTTTAATGAAATTTTATACAACAATCAATCCTGTAATATTTGCAATATACTAACTTTAAATATATGAGAAGTTGTTTTCTATCATGGACCCAAATGTTATTTTACATTGATTTTTAATATGTGTTATAACTAAGCTCTTTTTATAATTCCTTTTTTTAAGTGATCGCAAAATTAACTGTCTCTATTATTTATTCAATTTATTTAATTAATAAATGAAAATCACACTCCGGCTCTAATGAAATTTGACTGACCTTTCCTTCTCTGCCGTTGCAATTCTATGGCCACGCCACAACAAAAAAAATCCTTTCTCTGCTTCTGCTCCTATTGTGGTCCAGATGACGTACACCTTTCTCCTATCTGTCCTTGTATCTCCAAATGTTTCCGGCTTCGTCTGCTATTAATATTCTTAGGCCCTTTGGTTTTCTATCTCTCTGTACCCCGTTCCTCACACTGGTCAGCTTTTACACCGCAAATAAACCCACCCGGTAAATTACGTCTTCGGGACTTCAAACAAACACAAATCACAAAGCTCCTTCCTTCTTGGACGACGAAAACTGACTACCAACCTTTTTTTCTCTCTCCTATCTCATAGCCAAAATCAACCTCCTTGCATTCAAAATTTGACCAATAAAAATCATCCACCTCTTGTGATGTATATCGTTACCACCCAACTCTCTCTATAAAACGTCATTCGGGTAATTCCAGAAAACAAACTTCTTTAATTATTCTAACTAAATCTATCTGCTTTACAAATATTTCTTACTAATAGCTACAAACGATACCTGTTTCTCAATTCAATGTCTTTTGTTAATAAACTTTTACCGATATAATCTTTCGGGGAGAAAACCACCGCAAATCCCGGTCTATTGTTCAACACTTTCTATCTACACTTTTATTCCGGGTAAAACCATTCCACAATCACCGACTTATTTAAATTTCTTATCGATAATATTTGAAAGTCTTGTCTCTGAGGCCTAATTAACAATTCTTCGAACAACTTAAAATACATATTTTGTCTTATACAGGATGTTTGAAAATTCATATGCCCGTGTCTTTATGAAATATCAATAATTTTAATTTTTATTTAAGTAATAAAATTTGTATATCGGTTTTTTATTGCTTATGGACATTCAAAAGTACAACAAATCCCCGCCTTTGTAATCGATAAAATTTATCAATTTATGCAACTAAATTTTCTCGAGGCAAAATAAACGCACTTCCTGTATGCTATCTGTACTTATGCTACGTATTATCCTATCCTACTATCTACTTTATACAAATTTAAATCTTCATTCGTGATATTTATATACATCATGGATATTATAAATACCTCTGATCTTTTCAGAATCTATATGTTTCAACTCATAGCTGTTTACTCCATCTTCGTTGTTTACTATGTATGGCCCTTCGAAAACAGGCATCAATTTTGCGCAAATACCGGTCTGAAGACTTGACACTCTTAATGCTCTTACCATTACTTTGTCACCCTTTTGGAAAGTTACTGGTCTTCGTTTCCTATTATGACCCTGTCTCTGGATGTATTTCTCATTGCTTCTTCTTAATCTCCTCTGAACGGTTTCTATAACCTGTCGATACTCTCTTTGTTCTGGATCTTCCCACGGTCTTATCGGCATGACGCCTTTCATGATGTATTCTGGTGTTTCTTTCGTTACTGTACTTGGCATGGAATTTAGGTACATCTCTATTTCTCCCAATTTTCTGTCCCATCGCCGATGTTGACCATCCGTTGCAATACGAAGAAATTTCGTTACCTCTTGTATAAATCGCTCAGAAGGATTACTTTGGGGATGCCTGATGCTTACAAAGTTCGTCTCGATTCCCCGTTCTCTAAGCTGTCCCTTGAAACGATCATTTCGGAAGTACGTTGCATTGTCTAGTAAAATTTTTCTTGGGGTTCCTACCGTAGCGATGAAATTGTCTATTTTTCTCAATATTTCTTCCCCTTTTGTGGTGCGGCAACTATATAATTTTACGTATTTTGAGAACACATCCACCATCACCAGAATATGCTTGTTCCTTTGCGTGGTCACAATTAGATCGCTTAACATGTCGATGGCTATAATGTCCAGGTTGTTCCGGGATACAATGCTCTTTGCAATATTTTCGTTTTTAAAATTCCTGCTCTTGTATTTCTGGCATACTTCGCATTTCTGTGTGATCTCTTTTGCAATGCGGTAATCTTGTCGACTGATGTAGTTTTCCCTAAATACAAGCCATACCTTTCTACTGCCAATATGTCCATTTTCCTCGTGTAGTTTCTTGATGATTCTTTCTGCCAATGTCGGTGTCACTAAATATAATTCCTTTCCGTCTATTCTCTTAAAAAATATCTCGTTTTCTAGCTCTGCTCTTCTCTTTTCTCTTTCTTCTAGGCCTTCCTGGTCGGTCCTTATCTCATTTAACGAAAATATCCCTTCGTCTTGTGTCAGTATATTCAATCCCACATGTAATGTAATTGTCTCCTTTTTTCCTGTATCTTCGTCCCGTGTTAAAGCGTCAGCTATTATGTTGTCTTTCCCTTTGATGTATCGAAATTGGAAATCATACTCTTGTAAGAGCAGAATGCCTCTGTGTATTCTGTTATTTACCAATCGATTCTTCATGATGTGTATCAATGCTGCATGATCCGTTTCGATGGTGAATTTAGCTCCCAATAAGTAAAACCTTAATTTGTTTACGCAAAATAGTACACTGGCGAATTCCAACTCGGTGACACTGTATTTTCTCTCATGTGTTTTAGTCACTCGAGATATAAAACATATCGGAACCTCTTGGCCGTTTTGTATTTGCGACAACACTCCTGCAAATTTCTGTATCGACGCATCCATACGGAGTATAAACGGCAAATTGTAAATAGGGTGATATATTTTTGTTCCTTTAGCAAATTCTTGTTTCAATATTTTGAAAGCTTCCTCCTGTTCTTCTTTCCAATTCCATTTTGTCCCTTTCTTTAACAATTTTATTAAAGGAATTTCTTTTTGGCTTAAATCGGGAATTAATTTCTTGAAATAATTTATCGTACCGAGAAACCCTCGCAATGTTTTTAGATTTGTTGGTCTTGGGTATTCGTCGATGAGCTTTACTCTGTCCTCGGCTAGACTTACAGTTTCGGTGTCAAGTTTGAAACCCAAATAAATCACTTCCTTTTGAAAAAATTGACATTTTTCAATGTTTAGTTTTAATCCCGCTGTGTCCAATTCTTTCAAAATTATTTTTATATGTTCCACATGACTCTGCATATCTTGTGAAAAAATTAATAAATCGTCGATGTAATGGACGATGAACTCTTCATGGTGATTCAAAATGGTATGCAAAGCTCGTACAAGTGCTGCACAGGCGCTTTGTAATCCAAACGGAACTACCTTAAATCGGTATACTATACCATCAATTGAAAAGGCAGTGTAGTTTCTACACTTTTCAGCCAAAGGTATTAACCAAAAACTATGCTTTAGATCAATTTTTGAGAAAATATGTGATCCCGTGATCCTTCCAAAAATGGCCTCGATATTTAACGGTGATTCATATTGTGATACTGTGTGTTGGTTGATATTTCGGGCATCTAAACAGAGTCTTAACTCTCCACTGCTCTTCTTCACTATCACAATTGGGTTAATATAGGGTGAGTCACATCTCTCAATGATTTGATCTTCCAACATTTTTTTGATTTCTTGCTTTACTTCTTGCCGATACTTATAAGGAATTGGATAAGTCTTCGATCGAAAATTTCTCAAGTTTTTCACCTCAAATGAGTGCTCGTATTTTGTGGCCACTCGGTTTTCCTCATTTATCAGCGTTTCATAGTCTCTTAAAATTATACGCAAATCATTTTCTTTGCCTTCTCCACATATCAATTTTTTGTCTCTCCCATCAAATTTTTCGCACATATTCACCGTGTACTCCGTGTCTTCTTCAAACACCACTGTCTCCATTGTGTCCTCTTCATTTTCCTTTGTGTTTTTTTTTGTTGGGCTCGTCTCTTCTTTTGAGGAATCCCAAGTTTTGCTTTTATTTCTTGTCAAAATTTTTCCATCTTCTTCTCCTGAGCTCGTCTCATCTTTTGAGGAATCCCAGGTTTTTTTTTCTTTGATCTTTTTCAGACCTTTTCCCCTCTTTCTTCCTTTTCCTTTCTTCGTCGCCAGGTTCATTTCCACCGTTTGTTCTTTCTCTGATTCGTCCGTAATTTGTTTCTCTTGTTCCTTATCCTGTTCTTCTTCTTTTTCCTTGGTTATTTTCATCGTATTGGTTTTGAAGTCGATCACTACATGTTTTTCCGTTAATTCGTCAACGCCTACAATCATGTCATGTGACATATTCGGCATTATTACACATTGAAGTGCATACATATTTTTTTTTAATCGTACCATTACTCGTATACCTTCATTTATTGTTGCCAATGTCCGTTTATTTGCGCCCACTAAATTCACCCTAGGTATTTTATAAATTAGACTTGTTAAATTTACTTCTTCGATTAATTTTCTGTTGACCAGTGTTATTTCAGAGCCTGTGTCTATCATAATTTTAATTGGTTTCTCATTTATAAATCCATCCACAAATTTTAAATTAACTCCATTTCTCTTTTCATTGTTTCCTGCCAGTTTAATAAATTCCTTGGGGTGACAAAAAATTCCTGTTTGTTTCTTCGTTTTTAGTGAGCGCCTTCTTGAAAACACGCCTGTTGTTCTTCTGTGTTTTCTCTCCCGTCATCTTCTCTCTCATATTCATTTTCTTCTCTTTGCATATTATTTATTTCTCTTCTGTTCTCTTTTGGTCTATCATTCCCGTATCGATTACCGCGAGATTCCTGTTCATTCCGTGGGTTATTGTATCTGTTTCCTTGGTATGGGCGGTTATTTCTACTCTGATTTTCCCGATCCCTGTTTTCATTCCATCTCTGGGTTCTGGGTTCATAATTCTCTCTTCCGTTCGGTCTATTTTCATATCCCCGTCTAGGTATGAATTCTCGTCTTGTATAATCTCTTCTAAAATTTTGACCTCTATCTCTATATTCTTGGTTTTCTCTTTGTCTATAATTTTCTTGCGGTCTTCTTTCTCTTCTTTCATGCCTACGTGATTCTCTCATTTGCAAAAATTGACATAAGCTGTCAATGTCCTTGTAATTTTGGAGATTTATGTGGTCTTCCAAGGTATCTTCAAAATGTCGCGATATCAACTCTACCAATTGTTCTGATGAATAATTATTTTGCAAATGTTTTGCATTATTATAGAGTTGTAATGCGTACATCTTTTCTGATACGCCCATCCTCTCATGGTATTTTCCATTTTGTAACTCTTTATTTACTTGTAGTTGCTGGATTTTTCCCCAGAAATAATTTAAGAATCTTCTCTCAAAATCTTGCCAATTGTCCAATTCTTCTTCCTTGCTGACAAACCAAAGATTTGCCTCTTCTGTGAGATGGTTTCTGATGGTTTCCTTTGCTGTTGCAAACGGTCCTATGTATTTGACTTTTTCCTTTAGGTTATTTATAAAAGGCACTGGGTGTATTTTCCTTATATCCCCGCCAAATCGTACTTTTACGTCTTCTGTGCTATGTACGATGACTTCCTTTCTTTCTACTCCTCTTATCTCCATCTCTGCAATTTGTTTAAATCTCCTTTCCGTTTCTTTCCGGTCTTCTTGTAGCGCATTTTCAAATTTTATTTCTATCTGTTCTAATTCCCTTTTTTGCATACTCTGAATATCTTTCATTTTAGTTTCGATTTCTTCTCTCTGCAATTCTATTTTCCTCTCTGTTTCTTCCCTACTTCTTTCTAAACAGACTTTTATTTCGTTTTCATATTTGTCCATACGCGTTTCCATTTTTTGTTCCATTTTTCTTTGGTTTTCTTCCAAATTGTCCAATTTTTGTTCCGTTCTTTGTTGTGATTCATCCATTATGTGTTTTGTTTCCAGTTGATTTTTATCCATTTTTTGTGACGATTCTTGTATTTGTTGTGTCTGTATTTGCATCATAGCTAATAATTTTTCTAACATCCCTGTTTCTTTTCTTTCCTCCATTATTGTAGCATTTCCTTCATTATCCGATCCTTCATCAATAATTGTTTCCTCTTCTATCTTATCCTCTTTCCTTTCTTGCGTTTTGCTTTGACTCCTTGTGGCCGACATGTTCGTTAGATTATTTATCCCCGCCAAATATAAAACTTTGAAATTTGTGCAATAATTTCCCCGCCAAATATAAAATTCTACTGGTCTGTTGCAACAAACGGGACTTTTCCTGTTCAAATGTAATAACTCTTGAGTACGAGTATCAAATTTCAATATCCCACAGATAAATCAAATGGTAAAATATCAAATGTCAAAATCAATCAAATCATTCAAGTATGGTAAAATTATCAAATTTAAATATCACACAAATAAATCAATTATGGTAACCTATAAATTGTCAATATCACGAATAAATCAATTATGGTAAATTGTATCTTAAAAAAATATATAATCTTTATGTCCTCAATTTTTACATAATATTCCACTTTATCCACGGCATATAAACTTTCAAATATCTGCTCGTCTACTCCTATCCTTTCAAATTTGCCAACTAGAAATATTTTTCAAAGCTTTACACGTTGGGGGCCATTTTGTTATGCTATTTAAATTGTATTATATTGCTTACTTAGGAAAAAACCTGTCTATATTTATTAAATGAACTAATCTCCAATTAATCACAATAAATCAGCATTAATTAATTACAATCTCAGGCTATTTAAATTGTACGATTTACCTTTGATCGTGGATTCAAAATATTTTCCAATTGGCGTCCTAATCGGGATAGGTAATATGACCTGAATAAAATACATAGAATTTCAACTGAACTATATGTGAGATGTCCTTTATTTTAATGAAATTTTATACAACAATCAATCCTGTAATATTTGCAATATACTAACTTTAAATATATGAGAAGTTGTTTTCTATCATGGACCCAAATGTTATTTTACATTGATTTTTAATATGTGTTATAACTAAGCTCTTTTTATAATTCCTTTTTTTAAGTGATCGCAAAATTAACTGTCTCTATTATTTATTCAATTTATTTAATTAATAAATGAAAATCACACTCCGGCTCTAATGAAATTTGACTGACCTTTCCTTCTCTGCCGTTGCAATTCTATGGCCACGCCACAACAAAAAAAATCCTTTCTCTGCTTCTGCTCCTATTGTGGTCCAGATGACGTACACCTTTCTCCTATCTGTCCTTGTATCTCCAAATGTTTCCGGCTTCGTCTGCTATTAATATTCTTAGGCCCTTTGGTTTTCTATCTCTCTGTACCCCGTTCCTCACACTGGTCAGCTTTTACACCGCAAATAAACCCACCCGGTAAATTACGTCTTCGGGACTTCAAACAAACACAAATCACAAAGCTCCTTCCTTCTTGGACGACGAAAACTGACTACCAACCTTTTTTTCTCTCTCCTATCTCATAGCCAAAATCAACCTCCTTGCATTCAAAATTTGACCAATAAAAATCATCCACCTCTTGTGATGTATATCGTTACCACCCAACTCTCTCTATAAAACGTCATTCGGGTAATTCCAGAAAACAAACTTCTTTAATTATTCTAACTAAATCTATCTGCTTTACAAATATTTCTTACTAATAGCTACAAACGATACCTGTTTCTCAATTCAATGTCTTTTGTTAATAAACTTTTACCGATATAATCTTTCGGGGAGAAAACCACCGCAAATCCCGGTCTATTGTTCAACACTTTCTATCTACACTTTTATTCCGGGTAAAACCATTCCACAATCACCGACTTATTTAAATTTCTTATCGATAATATTTGAAAGTCTTGTCTCGGAGGCCTAATTAACAATTCTTCGAACAACTTAAAATACATATTTTGTCTTATACAGGATGTTTGAAAATTCATATGCCCGTGTCTTTATGAAATATCAATAATTTTAATTTTTATTTAAGTAATAAAATTTGTATATCGGTTTTTTATTGCTTATGGACATTCAAAAGTACAACAATATATATATATATATATATATATATATATATATATATATATATAATAATGTGATTTTAACAATTTAATCAGAAATCTTAAAATGTAATAAATATCAGAAAAGGTAATTTACAGCAACAAACTAATATTATGCCTTACCTACAAGAAACATATTCTACAGTTAACTTGAAGAACTTAATTACGCTGATTTTTTTCTGTTTGATCAGGATGATTCGCGAAAACCAGTGCGAAACAACTAAACAAAAACATTTCTACTCACCAGTTGTATGACATTTAGCCTTACACCCTTTCGTCGCACAAGTTCACAAAAGGCAATTCGATTTTTTCGCAATTGAAATTTGAAATTATTTGAAATTTTGTCCGCGTTCGCTCAGAACGTAATCAATTAGCAGTTCACTATCCATGTTGAAGAAACAAGGGCAAATGAAGAGAAATTTTTCTTTTCACATGACTTTAGGTAGCTATTAATAGAATTTTGTGGAATCATAAAATAAAAACCAATAAAATGCAGTTGCATTTAAGACATCTGTATTTGGATTATTCTGTGAAATTACCAGAAACTAGCCGTTTGCAAGGATTTTATGGTCTATACCTGATCCGGGGTGCAGGTACGCCAGTGATCAGTTTACCGATCTCTTAGGGTCTATTTTGAAAACCCTACTTTTATAGCGGTGATGAGTTTGTACTATGTATAGTATTTATGTAGGTTATACTATGTAGGTATTTATGGTAATTGGTGATGAGTTTACGTGTACCCACATAATGTGGCTTCAGCAGGCAGAAGTTAACAACAGACCAGACACATAATTTCAGAATTTAATCATGTATTATTGTTAATTCACACTACATGTTTTACTTTATTGAGATCAGATGGTTAAGAAACTTTTAAAAACAAAAAAATATACAGCATGTTTTATTAAAAATAAAGATGATGGGCTATGCTAGGCATAGATGAATACCTATACATTCAAATTTATATTTAAAAAGTGCACATTTAAATTTAAAAGTTAACTGATCCCACCGGTTTTTTAATTTTCTAAAATACGGAAAAAATAAATTTTAATTCATAATTCCAGAAGTGGTTTCCACACTGTATTATTTTTAAATTTCACCTTGTATTATTCATAATAGACCTTACATGATATAGTTCGTTGATAACAGGTTAAAAGAAACTTTTATAAATTTTAAAATATACAGGATGTTTCTTAAAGATTAAGATTATGGACTATGCTAGACCTAAGTAAATCACCCTGTACATTTAGATTTCTGTTCAAAAATCACATCTTTATATTAAAAAATGGATGAATCTCTGCGTTTTTTGTAATTTTTAATTAATTATAGAAATAATTTTATCTCATTAGTGTTTTCCACACTATAAGTTTTTGAGGTAAAAGTAAGATATAATGTTTATTTTAAAGTATTTTTCGAAAAACTTCATAACACAGTTTCAAATTTTTTCTTGAGGAAACCTAAACCGTAAAAAGTTTTTTTTGATCTAATTTTCAATCATTGTTTTCCTTATTCTTTTGTAACATAGTGTGTTGTTGTTACCCAATAAAACTAAGAACAGCGGTTGCCAGCAGTTCATTGAAAACCAGTTAATATTGTCACGTCCGGTCCTTCCACAATAAAATAATCGAAATTATAGCCTACCATAACCACCCTCAACACTTCATGTTTATCTCCGGTACCTACCGCCTATTATTCATCTTTTTTTCAACATCCGTCATAGTACATTTGTCAGATAAGTACTTTTATTGAAAAAGTATCCTCTTTCAGAAATAATCTGAGGCAACAAGTGTTTTATACCATTAGGGGGTTAACAGATGTTTTAGTATCTTCTTGGGAAAATTTTCAAGACAAAATACGAGAAAATAAATAAATCATCAATTTTATGAGTGAAGGCAGGTCGAGATGTTTCAGTCGGGGGTGTTAGCGAAATGTATATTTTTATGAGTTGAAGGTTTTATTTTTGAAAAACATTAATATTCATAATAGACGACAGATATTAATTACCTGTTTAGATACGGCAACAAAATGGTTATTAAGTAATGTCAGGTATTAATAAAATGTTTCTCTGCATTTTCAGCAAAGTCAAGTCGTTAATATTTTTATTAAGATATTTTCTTCTGGTATTTTACTTTAGTAATTAATACGTAATAATAAGGACCTTATAATTATTAATAATATCTACTCTAGCGAAACAGCCGATATAAAACGAAGTCAGTGGTATATTCGATCACCTTTCTCTTTAACATACTCAACATTTTTCAAAGAAACTCTAGAAGATTGTTATAAAGGCATCATTACCAATGGGGAACGTATTAATAATATAAGATATGCAGATGATAGAATTGTCTTCTTAAAAAACTATGAAGTTCACATATATATCATTATAATATCAGAAATAAGCCATCATCATCATCATCTTTGGGTCTACAATCCTGTGTGGATCTTGGCCTGCTCTAATATTAGTCGCCAGTCTGTTCGATGCAGATATAGTCTTCTGCAGGTCATCATGCAGGGTAGAGTCGATGGCAAAAAGGGAATAGGTAGAAAGAGGAAGCCATGGCTGCGAAATATTCGAGACTGGACAAACATGACTGTAGGCGAATTATTCCACGTTGCAAAAGACAGAGAAGCTTTTAAAAATGTGGTCGCCAACCTCCGTTAATGGGGACGGCATAGGAAGAAGAAGAAGTCTGTTCGGTTTGTGGCTGCCATCTTCTGATCTCTAGTATTCCTAAGTCGATCTCAACTCCATCTAACCACCTAATTCGCGGTCGACCTCTGCTTCTTTCTCTTATAGGTGTTCCTGACTTTAGCTTTTTAGCAATCATGTTGTCAGGCATTCGTATTGTGTCCAGCCCATCTAAGTTGCTGTGTTTTAATGAACGTTACGACTTTTTTCATTAAAGAGTTGGTATAATTTGAAATAAAATCTTTTGCGCCACTGTCCTTGATCGTTTATAGCTCCAAATATCTTGCGGAGTATCTTACGCTCGAATATTCCCATAAGCCTTTCATCCTTCTGCGTTAGAGTCCATGTTTCCTCCCTGTATGGGAGAACCGGCCTCAGCAGTGTTTTGTATATAATAATTTTAGTTTTTCTTTGGATATATCATGAGTAGAATTGTTTTTAGAGTGCATCCTCCTCCTCCTAAGTGCCTTCTCTGTTGAGGTTGGCGATCAATATGGCAAATTTCTCTCTGTTCTGGGCTTGATGAATTAATTCATTTCCTTTTGTGTGGGTTCAATCTCTGATGTTTCGTAGCCAAGATTTTTTTTTTGGTCTTATGCCCCTTTTCCCTTCAATCTTGCCTTATAATATTACCTGTAGCTGCTCAAATTTCCTATGGCGCATTATGTTTCCTAGATATGACGTCTTTCTAATTTTGATTTTATTGCTCTCAGTACTTCTTCATTCGTAGTTCTGCTGGTCCAGCTTATTCTTAGCATTCGGCGGTACATCCAGATTTCAAATGAATTTAATTTGTTGACGTCATACTGTCTCACAGCTATATAGTAATAGAGACCACACGTGGGTACAAAATAATAACATTTTAAATGAGTTTCAGGCAGGATATAGAACTGGCTACTCAACTATAGACAACATTTTTAATCTTACGAGTATAGTAAACATCCAACATGCACGGGGAGTAAAAAATGTTTATACATTTTTTGTGGACTTTAGTGCTGCCTTTGATACAGTTGATCGATGGGCCCTTTTTTACAAGTTGAGTCGCTTAGGATTATCAAGTGCTGAATTTGTTAAAAAGTATGTTCGCAAGTACAAAATCGGCAGTCTGGTCAAGGGAAGATCTATCTGAATGGTTTGACTGTAATGTAGGAGTGAGACAGGGATGTCTTTTAAGTCCATTACTGTTTGCGCTTTTTGTGAATGACCTGCATGACGCATTGGGAGGCGGTTTGGAGATAAATGGTTTAATTATAAGACTTTTATTATATGCAGATGATTTGGTTTTGATGGCAATCAATCCGAAGGTGCTACAGCGGATGATTAATGAACTGGAAAAATACTGTAGAATGTGGAATCTAAAAATCAATTTAGATAAATCCAAAATTCTTGTATTCAGAAGAGGAGGTGGTGTGATCAGGGAATCTTGGAAGCTGAATGATCGAGTATTAGAGGTAGTGAATAACTATAATTAATTGGGAATGATACTAACACCCAAGTTGTCGTTTAAAGCTCATCTAAAAAAGCGCCAGAGGTTGGCAAAAGTAGCGATTCACACGGCTTGGAGTAGGTTAGTGTCTAAGGCTGATATATCCTTTTTGGCTAAAGTAACAGTGTATGAGTCGGTGATAAGATCAATTTTGACTTATGGGTCTCAGGTATGGGGTCTTTTTGAGTACGATGAGGTGGAAATAAGAAGATAAATCAGAAGATTTTATATAAAAAAAATGTTCTCTTGTCCAAGGTATTGTCCTAACTTTATGTTAGATTTGGAGACAGGTATTGCTAGAGTCAGCCTATATACAATGAATTTACATCAAAAATATGTTAAAAAAATAGTAGGATATTCGAGTGATAGGTTGCCAAAATTTCTTTTGAAAGAAATGATAAGAGCAAGGTGTGGCTGGTGGAAAGATTGGATGAGCATGGGAGACAAATTTGGAATTGAGGTAAGGTGTGAATGGGAATGGAGAGAAAGCTGGCCTAGTATGATTAAGAATATGATAGAAAAAATGAAGGAGGAGATACAGCGTCAGGCTGAGAATAGGGCACTCGAATCAAATTTTTGTGGACACTACAAAGAACTGCGAGAAGAAGGAGTAAACATGCATTATCTACTGGAAATGGAAAATTTTGGGGACATTCGATGGCTCTTCAAATTAAGATGTGGAGTTCTATATTTGAATGATCTACCTGGCAGAAATGATGAAAGAAGGTTTTGCTCAATGTGTAACACGAAGGAAAGGGAAGATGTGATACATTTTTTGGGAAAATGTTCAGTGTTGAGACATATTAGGTTAAAGTGGTTGGGTAGACATGAACTTAGTAGAGTGGAAGTAGTTACAATGATGAGACAGGGAAAGGCTGAGTTAGCAGGTTATTGTAGGGAAGCATGGGCGTATAGGTATGAGTTAGTGAGCCTATTTAATTTCTAAATCTATTAGCATGGTGTTATTTTAATAGTATTAAAATATTAAAATTAGTATTAATAATTTGTTTGCGAATAGCTATTATCTTTTTATCTGTCTTGTCTATCTTGACTGTCTTGTTATTATTATTATTATTATATCAACAGCTTTCACCCCCTCTAAGGGACACATTCAATCATTTTAAATGCAATATATACCTTACTGTTATACTTTGTTATTACTGTTTAGTCTAGGGCGAAGTGCTACGTAGTAGGATATAGACATTTAGTTTATTACTTACATTTGTATTAATATTTACTTAATTTATTTTTTATTAATTTTAATGAACTTGTTAGATGTAATGAGCCTTAGTGTAATTTTTTGTACATTAATTAGGGAATAATATTAGTTTGCCAACCCTCCTGATGGCATGTGCCAAGGAGAACAAATGTCACTAAAAGAGAAAATTGTATTTTTTTTAATGGGAAATAAAAAGACACTATTGATTGAATAGAGACCACACATAACACTTTAGTGTTTTCAATCTTATTGAGACTGATAGCTTGGGGTTACAGAGCATTTTACGCATATTCGTGAAACCATATCTTGCTATTTTAATGCGTCTTCTAATTTCTTTTGAGTGGTCTAGTTGACTATTTAGTTCTCTGCCCAGGTATATAAAGCTTTGGGAACTCTGAAGGGTGATACCATTTATTTGTATTTTAGGTGTAACTTGTTCATGGGGGTTTTTGTTGAATACCAGAATTTTGGTTTTGGAAAAGTTAATGTCCAAGCCTAGCCTGTGACTTGGAGTCCATAGTATGCACTATTTGTAAGGGTTATTCGTCTTTTAATTTCTTCGCTTGTTTTATCGGTAGTAGTCACTAGCGAGCCAAGGTATGTGAAGCTAACAACACGTTCAAAGATATGACGACCAAATGCTGTTTTTCGTTCTTCGTTTGCTATAGGATCCTTAGTAACCAACATGTACTTGGTTTTATCTTCGTTGATGACTAATCGATACCGACCTGTTTCAGAGCCGTTTATAATTCTAGGAAATATTGCTCAAGATCTCGCTTGCTACGACCTATTATGTCAATGTCGTCAGCGTATGCTAAGATGTGCATCAATATATTGTAAATAATACCACCATATCTAATTCGTGTGTCTCGTTCATCCTTTTGTCTGAGTCCATCCTTTATCTCAAAGGATCGAGCACTTTCTCCCTGTATCCCAACGCTTTTAAATTAGGTATTGTTATTCTCGTTAATCGGAAAGTTTTTCTAGTAATCCAAACTCACGCATTGATTGGTATAGTATTGTTTTCTTGACACTGTCATATACAGCCTTAAAGTCGACGAACAGGTGATGGGTTTCAATGTTAAATTCTAATGTTTTCTCTACCATCGGTCTTAGTGAATGAATCTGGTCAATTGTTGATTTTTCTAGAGTATATCCGGCCTGGTATTTTTCAAATATGCCAACTGTGTAAACTTGTAGCCTTTCGTAGAGATTATTTTCGCTAGTAGGTATTTTGTAAGCAGTTGTTAACAGGGTTATACCTCTGTAATTGTCACACTGAAGCTGATCGCCGTTTTTACGTAACGGGCATATCACGCGTTGAGACCATTCACATGGCATGGTCTCATTTTCCAGACAAGAAGTAAAAGTTTATGCAGTGCTTGTATCAGGGCGTCGCCACCATTGTTGTAGAGCTCACTACAAATTTTATCAGTTCCTGGCGCTTTATTATTTTTAAGTTTTTTAATGGTTTGGGCAACCTTTTCAGTGGTAACTGAATAATAAACTCTTTCGTTTACGTTGAATGGATTTCAATCATTTTGATCTTTTACTGTGTTATCTGCTTCTTTGATATAATGACTGTTAAATTTTGCGTCAAAATATTTAACCCATCGGTTTGAGATTGAGGTTGTATTACTTAGGATATTTCGTTCTTCCTCCTTAAAGCTCCCTATTTTTGGCTTAAACTCTATTCTCAGGCGCTCGCATTAACTAATCAATCGGCGTATGGGAAACATCTCCAAACGCGGGAAAAATTGTCCATTGGTTGAAATAAGGGTTATTCCAAAATCCACAAGGAAAATAAATTCCTGCAGCTGGCTGTATACCATGTATCAATGTATCACAAAAAGAGGTTTAAATCTTTGTATGTAGGTATATTTAAAAAGCCCTTATAAGGGTTACATCAAAATAACAAACGTTTTCGTAATAATAATTCCATCATCAGGTTAAAAGCAGGTTAACATGCCTGAGCCACCAAAATATTATGGTACAACCCTTTACAAAGGTCAATAATCTAGCTGATCGGAACTGGACACAATTTTACACAGTGCTTGTAATCTCCAGTGTTGGTTTTCAGAATTACCACTTTGACAATGCCGTCCTCTCCAGGTTGTACTGATGTGATACGTCCAACTGAGTATTGCATCGGTGGCAGTTGTCTTTAAGAATTAACACCAAAGCATCGACATTTATTTTATTATCAGTAGCATTAACATTTTTGCTGCTGATCAATCGATGAAACATATTCTATATACCATCGTTTACAGAAGTGCTGCTTCAATTTCTGGGCATGCTGCCATGCTGATAATTTATTTAATGACATATCTGAAACGTCAGTCTCCGGATAGCTTGTGATCGGATCACCAATCAAAAAATGTCCAGCGGTAAGGGGAAGAAGGTCAATAGGATTAGACGACATAGGAGACATAGGACTGGAATTTAATATCGCCTGTATTTCATTAACGTAAGTATCGAATTGTTCGTATGTTAAAGATAATTCATAATGTGGACCTGACGTAATCATTTAGTGACATCGATCTAAGAACGAAACAATGATATCAGGCATTGCTAACAATATGCAGTTCTATTTAGTGCGTTATCGTAGCGAGAGAGAGACGAACTAGTTTTTGCGTTAGTGAAATAGCTTTCATATATTTTTTTTTGTTTTCTTGCGAATAATCGTTTTTAATATTTTATAGTGTGGTACTATTTAATATGTTCAGTGCGTTTCAAGTCATTTTTAACATGTTACAGTGGGATCCTAAATTTCGTGGGAATACTTTTCCCACGAAAAGATTTTCGTCTCGTATAAAGATATTTTGCTGATTTTAAAACCAAAATCCTATTATTTTTTTTATCATACATTGATTTTTGATTCATTTATTTGTCTTCTAGATTTTTTCAATTCTTAAAAGGTTTATTTATAAGCCAAATTAGTGCAATGTAAATATTTTACATTTTTACACAGCAGTGAAAACGGGAAGTCGTAAATTTTTATTACATCTTTCAATGTGAGATAAAATAAAAATGCGATGACTAAAGCTGGGCACTTACGTTCCGACTTGCAGTCCCTCTTAGGGCCGATTTCTCATAACTAAGTTAATCCATAGTTCAATTGACTAAGGTTCAGAATGAGTAAACGTTAGTTTATTTCGGGAAAAACATTTCTCATTGACAGTTCAGGTGTAGTTCACGTTCTACGCCTTAATGATCGTTGGCAATACAAAAATCCCTAGGACTAAGGAAACTGACTAAGGAAATTTTCGATCCGACCTGTGATCCGACTTCCAACTTCACCATTCACGCTCCTACTTCGTCGCCAGTCGGAAGTCGGACCTTCAAGTCGTCCCTCTAGATGTTCCGACTCGTACCACTAGTTGTCCAACTAATCTAACCAGCCCACTCACGGTCCTATTTCAGATCTAACTACGAAAGTTGGACCACTATTCGGACTAAAAATCAGAACGTGAATGGCCTGTTTAATGGAATATTTTCATAATATGAATTTCCATAATATGTCATGTTTATTGGAAATACCTAAATTTCCTAATTTCCTATGAAATTAAAATGGTGCATGTTTTTAGAGTCCACTTATTATTTCGGGCATGCGTATCTACGAGGTTTACAAGGTTTTGAAACATGTTTAACCAAGTATAGCTGTGCTAATTAAATGATTTTTAAAAGACTTAATAGCGGCTTTCCAAATTCCTCCAAAGTATGGAAATTTGGGCGGTATAAAATGCCAAGCGAATTTTTTAGTGTCCGACTATTTTTTGTGGCATTTTGATAATCTGACAAGTTAAATAATTCGTGCAGCTCGCGACTTGCTCCCACGTAATTGGTAGCGTTATCAGAACGTATTTCTGCACATTATCCTCGTCTAGCTCAAAAACAGCTAAAGCTACCTAAAAAGGCTTCGGTAGTCAAGTCCCTTACTAATTTCAAATGAACGGCCCGTGTAAACATGCATACATACACGGCGACGTATACTTTTAATCGTCTATGATTGCGGAACCTCCTTTACTTAATACACAATGGACCGCAATAATCAACAAACCGCGAAAACCCTTTGCACAAACTTAAACTTAAGCGTATTCTCACAACAAATAAAAAAAATTACTTTTTCTCAAAAAATGCAAACATAATGTAACTTTTAATGAGCTATATAAATTATTTAAAAACAGTAAAACAGAATAATGGATAGAAAATTAAGGAAATGTGAAATAAGGACGCTGTTACATTGCGTCCAATGCAAGTTGCAAGTAATCACCAAAATGATCAGTTTTCATTGTATAAATTTTAATAAACTGTTTTTTTTTTAATATCTTCCGACCTGGATGCCAAAACGTAAAATAGAGTTCCAATTAACAGTTGTGGTTAGTTCCCATTATATATTAAGAGAAAAGTGAAACTGATCTTGAATAACTTGCGGTTTTAGTGGTTGTTAGTGAGTTACACAAACCCGAGTCGTTTCCAAACGAGATAGAGACCTCAATTGATAGTTTATTTACTTTATAGATTATCCAAAAGCATTCGATATAGCGCGGGACCGTGAAACTGTACTAATGTTAATACATTTGTACCCCTCAATATCAAACTCTTCCGGGAAATCAAATTTTGTCAGTTATACTGGTGTCCGCTGTCAGATTGGTCTGTCTCTAAGTGCACGTATAATATAGATGACAAATGACACACATTCAAATATTGAATAATTGATCTACGCCAAACCAATTAGACTAAATCTGTACCTGGGAGAGAAAAGGCACTGTCACAAAACTAAAATGTTTCAGTACGCTTGTTTAAAGATTTTTTTGTCAAATTGCTTATAGAGAGTATGTTTTTAGAAATACCTGAACAAAAGTTTGTAAATATAAACTTAGGACTCTTTACTTATTATAATTTTTTTAAATTTATTTTTATTAAAAAAATTTATATTTTTGGTGACTAGCAGACATGGTGCCTTTTGCCACTGAGCATGTCTTTTTATAGTAGGGATGGTAGTTATAATACCGCACGATGTTTTGTGGCAATGTATAAAATACTGTATTTGTTAGCCTAACATACAGTTAAACAATGATTATTATGGATTAATAATAAGAAAAAAATAAGCCTATTGTCCATTAGACATCAGGATTTTCATCGTCTTCAGCACTTGGGTAGACTCCTGCTGAGTTTGAACACTTAAAGGTTTTTGTAAAATGTATCACATACGGTTGGTACAAATGGCAGTAGGGATATAACATCGTTATACTTCGGTTTGCTAATGAGATGCAATTGATTTGTTAAAACATTAAGATCCTCAGGGAATAATCCTCAGGGCTCTAATACATTATAGTTCTACTAGCTAACGTGTACACTTTCATATATATATATATATATATATATATATATATATATATACAAACAACATAGTTTATTAGGATTGCAGTCAGAAAATTGGCCGGGATGTTAATGAAACACTCTTATGACTTTTATTGACAGAACATGCATTAACGTTGAAACATGAATTTAATTTCGAGGATTCCTGTATTTTGGCAAAAGAAAACAACCATTCAAAACGTGTTTTCTTGGAAATGTGTTTCCATAAAATCTAGTTCATCTTGCAGACATAGATAAACTGAGCAACATTTATTGTTACTTACTGGAAAAACATCCAAAATAAAATTAATATCTACCTGTACCCACCCTATTACACTTATATACATAACATGTTGCATAACAGGTTTAAAAATTAAAATCACCCAAGTATTTCTTAAAAAGAAATATAATATTAAGTACACCTAATTACTTTTTAATCATAGGATTTTTTCTTTGTGTTCTCTATGTGTCAGAGTTAAAACGCACCAGTATAAGATGACAAACTAAATTTTTACTATCTGTACCTAAATTTTAAAGAATTTTAAAATGTATTTTGTCCACTATTTTATATTTTATATGTGTGTTAATAATGTTGAGTGTCTATAATTTTATAAATAATCTCAACGACTAGTAAGTTGCACTGAAGATTTGTGATATTTTATAAATATTTACATTTTTTTCTTATTACAGTGTCTTGAAAAAGGAATAACACCATTCCGAAAGCTAGACAAAAAGTCATAAGAGTGTTTCATTAACATCCCGGCCAATTTTCTGACTGCAACCCTAATAAACTGCGTTGTTTGTTTATATTGACAGTCACTAATATCCAGTATTTCTTATGTATGTATATATATATATATATATATATACAAAAGGCCAACAGGTTTGCTACAGATTTACTGACCACCAAAAAATACTTTTCAACCAAATGAAGAACAAGAAATAATTAACTGGGAGCTCCCTAATCAAGATGAAATGAAGATTAGCCCTGTAACTCCAAAAGAAGTATATCTGGAAATAAAAGGAAATATAAATCCAAAGAAAGCTTCTGGATTTAATCTAATTACTGGTGAAGTGTAAAAGCAACTTCCAAGGAAAGCTATAATATAATGAACACATCTTATGCTTCCTTTAGGCTGAGGTACGTACCAAAGATGTGAAAGGTGGCAGAAATTATAGTGACACTAAAACCAGGAAAACCTCCACAAGAAGCTTCTTCATATAGGCCTTTTTCACTGTTACCTGTCATGTCTAAATTATACGAAAGCTTACTCTTGAAGAGACTAAAACCGATTATAGAGGAAAAAAATCTAATTCCTAATCATCAGTTTGGGTTCAGAGCAAGCCACTCGACGATAGATCAGGTGCATAAAATAACAGATATAGTAGAAAAAGCTCTAGAAGAAGAAAAAGTCTGTTTCACAATTTTCTTCGATGTAGCGTAGGCTTATGACAAAGTGTGGCATGACGGATTATATCATAAAATGAGATGCTACTTACCAAAACAATATTCTGAACTACTAGAATCATATATATCTCACAGATACTTTCGAGTTAAATATGAGGAAGCATATTCAGAATTAAGAGAAGTTAAAGCTGGAGTTCCGCAAGGAAGTGTCCTGGAACCAGTGTTATACCTGCTCTATACCAGCGATATTCCATATTCCAACCAGGCTACAGAACTCTGTTGAACAAATTAACATCTGGACCAGGCGATGGCGTATCAAATTGAATAAAACAAAATCTGTTCATGTCAATTTTACTAACAAAAGAGAACAACATATCCCAGTTAGTATAAATAGAAACCAAATACCTTATGCAAATATGGCAAAATATTTGGGTATGACATTAGATTTGAAAGCACGTTGGAAAGCACAAGAAAAAAAAAAGAGAAATTTGAAATTAAGTTCAGAAAGATGTACTGGTTGATGGAAAAAAACCCACTCTGTATACTTATAACAAATTATTATGATATAAGCAAGTCCTTAAACCGATATGGACATATGGGATACAGCTATGGGGCTGTACAAAAACAAAGCAATATCCAAATTATACGTAACAATAAAACACTGAAAACTTTGTTTTCAAAACTTCCACAAAATTTATTTTAAATTCTTATCACTACAGCTGTTTCGGCTGATTGCCTTTCTCAAGTGATCTGTTTTTGGCATGGGTTTACACTTTATAGTCTCTAATGAAATAGGTTGAGGAGGGGAGAACTGTTTGTCTCAAGCTGGTCATTCAGAATTATATCTGTGTTTTTAAATTTGTTGATTTCCATAGATTCTAACAAAGATAGCTTAATGCCTTTATTTGGAATGTGTAGAATTTTAAATTCGTCATTAAAAGAATGATTATGATCTAGAAGGTGAAGTGCGTATGTAGAATCTGTTTTTCTATTATTGAAAGCCCTTTTATGTTCTGCTATTCGTTTATTAAAATTTCTACCTGTTTGACCAATGTAAGTTTTTGGGCAGTCGCCACATTTAAGTTTGTACACACCACTGTGTAAGTGTTTTTTATGTTGGCTCTTATTGTTTTTAATATATTTGCCTAGGTTGTTATTTGTTCTGAAAGCTGGTGTTATTCCGTTCTTTTTTATGTGTTTGGCTATTTTTGTTGATATTTTGCCTGTATATGTAATCGAGCAGAAGGTACTGGGTTTTTTCTCTGGTGGTGGAAATACTAAGTTCAGGGCTTTCTTGTGTAGTTTTTGATTTATTCCACCAAAAGTTTTGATTTACCTTGTACATTAAAGTCAGATGAAATACCTTTTAAGTAAATCAATTCTTGAGCTGAGGTAGCCGCAGCTATGTATTCAGCTTCTGCAGTTGAAAGAGCAACACAGTTTTGTTTCTGGGATAACCACGAAACTGGATTCCCACAATAAAATACAATACATCCTGTAATACTTTTCCTGTCAATTTTATTTGATGCCCTATTTGAATCTGTATAACAAACTAGTTCCCATGGTTTCTTTTTATATGTCAATGAAAAATTTTGTGTCTCTTTCAAATAACGCAACACTCTTTTTCCTGCTTTCCAAGTTTGTTGTGAAGGTTTATCAAATACTCTACTAAGATATGAAACAGCAAACATAATATCCGGTCTAGATGTAGTTGCTATGTACATAAGACTACCTATAAGTTTCCTATACGGAACATCAATTACTTCTAGAGTGTTATCTATCTGAAAATTTGTTTCCATTGCCGATGCAGCACCTTTACAATCACTCATACCAAATGAACTCAATACCTTTGATATCATTTTCGGCTGTCCTAATGTGAGATTACCGCTTTCTCTTGATATTGTTATTCCTAAAAAGTTCTTCACTTCACCCAGATCCTTGGCACAAAAATTGTTTTTCAACATATCTATTGTTTCTTTTACTTTCTGTTCATGTCCTGTTAATATTATATCGTCAACATAAACAATCATAAATATGTCTTCTCCAATATATAGACAAAAATCGTGTTTTGATCTACTAAATCCATTCTCTGTTACAACTCTATTAAAAGTATGATTCCAGCATTTTGGTAATTCTTTTAAACCATATAATGCTCTATTTAATTTTAAAACCTTTCCCCTGTCTATTATTAGTCCTTGTGGAGGATAAATATATATCTCTGAATCAAGTTTTCCATTTAAGAAAGCTGTTGGCACATCAAGTTGATAAATTTTCCAGTCTCTTTGCAGTGCATGAGCCAGCATCATTCTCACTGTGCTCATTCTTGCCACAGGTGCATAGGTCGATTTTAGTGGATTCTCCTCCTGTACTTGAAAACCCTTTGCAACCAACCTTGCTTTATGAGTTCCATCATCTTTAATTTTAAAAATCCATCTTGTATCTATAATCTTTTTGTTATTAGGTAAATTAACTGGTGTCCATGTGTTTAGGTTTTCCAATGACTCCAGTTCTTGATTAATTGCATTATTCCACTCTCCATTTTTCTGTGCTTCTTCAAACGTCTCTGGTTCACCGTTCAATGATAGTAAGCAATAAGCTGAATATAATTCATATTCACTTAAATGTTTTGGTAAGTGTACCTCTCTTCCTCTTCTAGTATATATTAGGTCCTCTTCATTATTATCTATTTCATTTCTAATTACTTCTTTGTTTTCATCTAAACTTTCAGAATTTTCTTCATTTTGGATCCAAACTGTTTGACTTTTACTGTTATCGTTAACCTCATCGATTACATTACCTTTATATTCAACTTGTTTTTCATCAAAAATAACATCTGTAGATGTAATTATTTTGTTCTTTTTACAATCCCATAATCTATATCCTGAATTAGAATAACCTACCATTATTGTTGTTGTTGTTCTAATATCAAATTTATTCGGTTTTGGAAGAATTACACTCCATGCTTTAGAACCAAAAACTCTAAGATTATTAATATTATTCTCACCATACCATATTTGAGATGGTGTTTTACCACCATTAGCTGTTGTAGGACTCCTGTTCAATTCATAAGCTGAACATCTTATTGCTTCACCCCACAAATGTTTGGGCAAGTTAGTTTCTCCTAGTTTAACTCTAACTTTATTTATCAATGTACGATTCATTCTTTCAGATGTACCATTTTGCTGTGGAGTGTATGGTTGAGTATACTGTAACTCAATACCCTTTTGTCTACAAATATTTTTAAAATTTCTTGATGAGAATTCACCCCCATTATCTAGTCTGATACTCTTAGTTTTAACATTATGTTGAGTTTTAATTAAATTTATGAAATCAAGAACATTATTTTCAGCTTCACTTTTATGTTTTAATAATTTAACTACTGTAAAATGTGAGAAATATTTTTCTTCATCCAAAGTAGGGTTAGCAACTGGCCCTGCTATATCTTAATGTATTAAATCACCAATTCTTTTGCTTTTCTTTTCTTTACTATGAAAGCTTCGTCTTGTACTTTTACCCTGAATACATCTTATACATGGTTCTTTTGAAAAAGGTAATTGTAAAATTTTTAAGCCTAAATGATTCAAATGCCCTAAGCGTCTATGCCAAATGTTTCTATTAAACTCAGTTTTATCTAAAACATTTACATTTAAAGCCACACATTCTATTTCTAACTTAAAAAGATACAAATTATTTACTTTAGGACATTCAACAGTATATATTTTTCCAATAATAAGCGCACAATCATTTTTAAATAAAACCTTATTACCCTTTTCAGTTAATTGTAAAACAGAAATTAAGTTATGTTTCAAGTTTGGAACAATTAAACCATTAATACTTACTTTTCTTCCCTCACACATTCCTCTAAGTTTACCTTTTTTAGTTGATTTCAATTTGTAACCATCTGCAATTTGTACAAAACTTGTTTTATCCAAATTTTTTACATCAATCATATAGTCCACAAGTTGATCTGACAAAAAATTTTGTGTACAACCTGAATCTAAAACAAAATGTACCTCATTAAGTGTACCACAGTTCATTGCAGGATAAACCGTCTCTTCATTTCGCACTATTTCTTCACTACTAGTAACACCACTGGACAGTTTCTGATTTTCAACATCATCAATAATGGCATTTATCGCAATAAAACCTAATTCTTCTTCTACATAACCTGCATGCTCAGAGTTACTTCTATTTGTATTGGCACCTCTATAAAATCCACGTCTTCTGGAACTACTAATTCCTCTACTCTGGTTTTTAACAATTGAAGTTCTGCTTCTACACTCATATGATTTATGGCCCATTTTACCACATTTGAAGCATTTAATATCACTTACTTTGAATGCTGCCTCATTGTTCATAGTATGTGGTTTGTTTTTATCAAATTTCTTCAGCTCCTCATCCAATAATCTAGATTTAACAAATTCCGTAGTTACCTCAGTGTTTAATGTTTCTATTGCTGTAATTACTGATTCATACTCTTCATGAAGGGTTATTAGAAGATGACATACTTTGTCTGATTCATCTATCTTACTACCTACACCTTCCAGTTCTCTTATAATTCTGTCAAAATTCATAAAATGGTCTTCCAGTTTTTGATCTCTTTTACACTTCAAAGTCAATAGCTTCTTTTTTAATGTAAGCTTGGTGAATATACTTTTTCTCTCAAAAACGTCTTCAAGTGCTTTCATCATGTCTTTAGCGGTTTTGGCATCTTTTATAATGTCTAAATGTTTATCTGTAACACATTGAACTATAATCGATTTTGCTTTTGCATCTTCATCTGTAAAATTTTCTCTCTCTGTTGGGTCTATACTTTCAATCACTGGTAATACTTCCTTTTCATTTAATAAGGTCTTTACACGGAATTTCCAACTGTTAAAATTCTCACCTGCGAGAATCGGAAATTGTTGACCTGCAAACATTTTCCAAGGTAATTACGTTTTCTTGATTTATATTTTATTCCTTTATCAAGGAGTTATCTGGTCCCATAACCTATTGAATATTTGCTCTTGTGATTATCTCTTTATTATTTAAATTTACAATTATAAGATACATTCATATTATACCTTTTTTATTGTTCCTAAAAACTAACCATAATTCCTAATATATGTTGACGTTGACAGCAGTCATTCATCAGGACTTCCGTCAACCTACATTATGTACCAACCTATACTTAACAGTGTGTGTCAATTGTTCATTGTAGAAAAAAGAATTTGGTACGCCACTGTCACTTTACTGTTTATTTTAATAACTAGACTTTTATTTGTTTTTATCGGTGGTCACTGTTTGCTATTGCACTCGTCTGAATACGTCTTTACTCTATGATATTCAAGTGAATACTATCGTCAAATATCGAGATCAAAATTGTACTGCTAAAACAATATCAGATATTAAATACAGACCCTATACAAAGAATGGATCTGTTTTCTCATAACATTTATTATTTCAAAAATAATAAATGTAATTACAACTACCGTAGATATATATTATTTCTCTTTTCGGTTTTAATATCATTTTCAAAACTTGTTTTCTCTATTAAAATGTAGCAACACCAATTAAAATAATAATTTTCCGAACATTTTAACATTTTTGCAGAAATAACGAGGACTGACTTAACCAGGACAAAATAATTGCGACCGATAATTTTAAAAATAAATCGGTATAATAGCAGCAGCGGCAAAATTCGAATAAAAAGTGTCTGAAACAGATGCAGAAATGATTAAAGATGATTTGTTAAAAAGTTTCAAAGTATACAGTTGCATAATTTGCATAATGAATGTATAATTTATTGTAAGGGTCCCTCGGACCGGTTTGGCGTGCTGGGAGTGACTAATCCAACGGGGTGAAGTAAATGTATGATATATTATTATTTACTTTATTATATTAAGTACATTTTTGCTAAATAATGTATTTATATAGGATTAAACAGCAATTAATTTTAATGAGAATTAAATTTTACATTTGTTTTGACGCTTTGATTTTAAATTCGGAAATTGTTTTTAAAACTATTTTTAACAGTTACTGTAGACTTAACTTGTAAATGTGTATCCGTTGGCGCTTTGTGGCAAACCAATTTGATAGTTGTCTTATTAGGCCTCGATCTTGTAGCTCAATATCCATATTTTTAGTCATATCCTTTTGATCTTTCTGTACTAATGTAGCTATTTGGGTATGATGTGTTTTTAAACTTCTATAACCTCATTAATGTTAGTATATTATTGCTGTCTCCTTCTTTTAGTATTGCTAACCAGAGCCTGCTATATTGTAACGATAACGCCGGCATCGCTTGCCAGCAGCTAGCCATCTCTCTGTGCCCGCACTCCCAGCAAAACCTACCACTACCATAGATAAGCGCTGGAGATTGAAAACCAGCTAAATGTCTCGAAGAATGGTGAGAATTAAATTCTACCCGGAGTGATGATCTGGCAAGAACTTTTACCCTGGTCTATGAGTACTGATCAGATCAGAATATAAGGCTGGTGTTGTTTCTGCACATCCGATGACCTCTATATATAGCATATAAGGTCAACAGAAAAGTAGTATGAATATATACGTTAAATCTTGAACTCGCTGATATCTCCCTTCCTCATTGGAATATTACCATAAAAAAACAATTAGCGAGAGCAAATAAGAAGTAGGAGGATTCTGAATCCGCCAGAATTCGAAAACTCTCTGGGGCATTACTTAGACAACAATTTTTTTCCGGTGCCTTACATACCATGGTCATCTTGGGCTTGGAGAGAGTAGTCGTCGCAGCTCAAATCTCACCGTATGATGAATCAGTTGTCATCGGCTGTCTAGCGAATTGGTGAGTTGCTGATTAAACATGATATAGATGTGCATGTCTGTATGTATATCTTGCGTTGCTGTCTGTTTGTGTGCGTATGTGCTTATGTGTATGTCTCCTTTGGTCAATCAACAAATGTATAGTTAATTGTATTGCTGTCCCTTGTTATGTTTTTAGTTGATCCCTGACTATTGTCCTATATATACATAAAACATTCTTTGTTAGCCACTGAGACGCACCGTGTTGGGATGAAAACTTTCCCACAGTAAAATCCAATTAAGTTTCATTTCAATGCTTCATGTCAGCTTACACTTTAAATAATAATTAACTTTATCACACCATACTGTTCTAAAACAACTAAATCCACACAAAGCCCTAGGAAATTATTTATTAGATAACACTGTAATAAAAAAATCGTTTAAAAAGACCACCATCATATAAGCTTCAATATTTAATAATGAGTTCATAACTTAAAAGGCTGGAGAGAGTTAAAAACATCAAAAGCCGATCTTAAAGAGACTATATTGCCCCCGGATTTTAGGATACTCCAATTAAATACAAATGGACTCTTACAACACCAGCAAGAATTATTATTAACCCGAAAAACACAGAAAATAGATATATGCCTAATTGCAGAAACAAATCTAACTAGACGATCATTTATTAGGCTACATGGTTATCAAATCTCATGCCATACATCTACAAAATTCAGACAGAGGTGGAGCTGCTATCGCTGCTTTTAAAAATAATCTTTACTGGGAACGTAAAAAAATTGAAACTGAAGAAGTACAATGTGCTTTAATAAGTGCTGAAGCTAAGAAATACACACTTAACATTACAGCTGCATATTTCCATCCCAAACACAACCTCAAAAGAGAAGGCTGTGCTTGAGCACAACTTTTTACCAACCTTGAGTGAAAAATACATTGTTGGCCCAAACATTAATGCAAAAAAGGCTCTCCTCACTTTAAGGTAAAGAATTTCAGCATGTTGCGACTGGACACAAACGTAGATGTCACTCTACTGACAAACCCACTTACTGGCTAAGTGACGCAAAGAGAATCCCAGACCTCCTATATTTTTTCATATCCAGACTTGTAGCAACAAATTTTATAAAAATAGAGGATGTAAAGGAGCTTATATCTGACCACTCCCCAATTCTACTAACTAGTAGTAAGCAAAGTGTTATCACTGAAGTGAAACCCGCGTTGACCAATAAGTTTACGGACTGGGTAAACTTTCAATCAGAAATGGATGAGAAAATAGAGTTCAATGGATTTATTCAAACGATAATACAATTGGAACGAGAAACTGAGCTATTTATGATAAACATCCAACACACCCATAATCCAAAGAAAAACAGTAGGAAACAATTACCCCAAAGGAATTAGAGAGTTGAGTCACGATAAAAGGAAGGCTCTGACAGAGGACTTGAATAACTAAAAATAAAAATAAGCTAAACAGGCTCACACAACAGATGCAAAGAGAAATCGCTAAAATTAAAAACGAATCAATCAAACAGAAGTACCTGAGAGAACTAGCTGATGATGGATGCATCGATGACTCCCCCTGGAAGGTGGCCAGAAAGATAAATAAGCCATTTCAACATATATACCTTCTTTACGCAAAGAAAACAGAACGTGGGCAAGAAATCCCAAAGAGAAAGTGGATGCATTCGCTGATTATTTAAAAAATCTATTTCAGCCAAACCCTGGGGAAACTCATGTAGACGATGAATAAGTAGATACTGATTCTATTAATATACAAATTGACTACTATAAAAGAAGTTAAAAAAATTTACCTAGAAAAGCCATAGTAAAGCTGACTACCCTAATAAATGCATCTTTTACACTTAGATGTGTTCCCATCCTTTGGAAAACTACAGAAGTCATAATGATACCGAAAGTAGGACAAGATAACCATGAATAAACATTATTAACCATTGAACAAAAAAATATTATTTCGACACACCAATTTGAATTTTGTGATAATTAATATAATACTTATATATTACAAAACATGTATCAACTGGGGTTGGGGTTATCCAATCATACTCCTTGACTAATAAATTGGCTTACTATTCTCCTAGTTTCATCCCTGTTTGTTGCTCTTTCTTCTGAACCATCAATTCTCTATTTTCTGAGATCTTCCTGTACGCTATCATCATCATAAGTGGCTCGACAATCCGTTGTGGATCTTGGCCTGCTCACAAAGAAGTCGCCACTCCTGTCGATTCCTGGCAACTTCCCTCCATCTTCTAACCCCTAGAATCTGTAGGTCTTCTTCCACATCATCAATCCATCTCATTCGTGGTCGTCCTTTGCTTCTTGTGCCCTCTGGTTTTGAAAATGTTAATCTCTTCGTGTATTCGTGATCTGACATCCTAGCAATGTGTCCAGCCCATCTAAGTCTCTGCACTTTAACGAATTTCACAATATCTGGATCGGTGTATAACTGATACAGTTCAAAGTTGTATCTTCGACGCCATAGCCCATTTTCATTTACGGCCCCAAAAATCTTTCTAAGAATTTTTCTCTCAAAAATACCAAGAAGTCTTTTATCATTTTGAGATAAGATCCACGTTTCAGCCCCATATATCAAAACTGGTCTTATTAAGGTCCTGTATATATTAAGCTTTGGTGCACGTTTTATATTTTTATTTTTTAAATGTCTCTAGAGGCCGTGAACCGTTCTGTTTGCTATTGCTATGCGTCTTTTTATTTCGTCGCTTGTCGTGTTTGTTGCGTTTACTAGCGATCCAAGATATGTAAATTCTTTGACTTGCTCAAAGGTATGGTTGTTAATTTGAATTCTTTGTTGGATATTTCGAGGGTTTTTAGAAACCAACATATATTTGGTTTTTTCCTCGTTTACCACAAGTCCTAATTCACTTGCTGCGTCCGCAAGCCTTGTAAAACACTGCACCATGTCTCTCATACTTCTGCCCACTATAACTATATCGTCAGCGAATGCGAGAATTTGCGTCGATCTATTAAAAATAGTTCCATTCATTCTAATATTTAATTGTCTGATTGCCTTTTCCAAGGCAATATTAAAGAGGAGACACGCCAACGCGTCCCCCTGTCTTAGACCATTATTAATGTCAAAGAACGTAGAGTTTTCTCCTTTAATTCTAACGCATGAGCTTACGTTTTGCATTGTTAGTTGGGACAACTTAACTAACTTAGGTGGGATCTTAAAGTCTATCATTGCATTATATAATGCAGTTCTTTTCACACTGTCATAGGCTGCTTTGAAGTCAATGAAGAGATGGTGTGTTTCTATGTTATATTCTAATGACTTTTCTAGAATCTGCCTATGTGCTTGAATTTGATGTGTAGTTGACTTTCCAGCAGTAAATCCGCATTGATATTGACCAACAATATCTTTTGTAAAATGTTTAAGTCTTTCAGATAATACATTGCCGAAGATCTTATACGCAGATGCTAACAGAGTAATGCCTCTATAGTTCTTACACTCCAGTTGATCCCCCTTTTTATGCAATGGACATATTATTCCCTTCAGCCACTCTTCTGGTACCCATTCATTCTGCCATATAAGTACTATTAGTTTATGGATTGCTGCAAAAAGTTGATCACCACCTTTTTTATACATTTCCGAACAGATGTCATCGATTCCTGGGGCTTTATTGTCTTTGAGTTTTAGGATCGCATCTGACACTTCTCTTCTTGTTGGGTCTTCACTGTGTAGTTGACGTTGTATATTTTGTTCATTTTCTATATTGTACTCTCCTTCAATCTTCCTGTACGCTATCACATCATCTTTTTCTGGGTTGTCTTTTCCATCTTTTCGTGATTGGGCCTTGTTGTAGAATCATCTTTTGCATCACCTTCCTTTTCATTTTCATCACGTGCCCCATTCATTTCACTCTCGGTGCTTTTATGAAGCGGCTGTAGATTGCTTTCTTTATACAGTTTCCCTAGCTCCCTGTAGTACCAACGGTTGAGAACCGCTATTTAATAATATATGGATCTCTTAGGTCTTAGATCACATGGATATTGTAAATATTTCTTGATATATTTCAGCTAAAATAAATTTATATACAAAGACAAATGTAGATCTTAAAATATTCTCCAATTTGCAAGTTTATAAATTAAAATACATAAAGAATTCACCAAGATAATTGCAAAAATCGCCTATTTTGCAGTAATGTATAAATACTAATAGCTTTGTTTTTTTTATAATGACATATATCTAATATAGCTACCTAAAATTGGGACAATTAATAAGTTATTGAAGTATGCTAAATCTCAGCTGCATCGACCAAATAGTTTATAATTGAGTTAAATTGTGTTTTTATCATATTCAGTGAGCCTACTTACAAGCGAGTGTCGTAAAAAATGTCGAAGTTATTATAAGTGTTTATTCGCTCCGTGCGTGACTGACGCGACATAATGTTCCTGTACGGGAACAGTAACAATTTGGGTCAAATACTAACAACAACAAAGTAAATTTATTATTTCAATATATCAGTATATCCTTACAACACTTATAAATGCCTATATAATTTTTATTTCTCAAACTTACCTTATTTTTAGCTAATATTCGAAAATAAAATACACGTGCTACACTAACAACATACTCCAAGGTCACTTCAAACAAAACTGCTATTTATCCAAACAACTGATGGGTATTTCAACAACACATAATACATTTCTAAAAACGAATGTTCTCAAGAGGGATTAAGATATATACGCCGTTAAAATTGTCGATAGCAAATACTCATGGAAATTTTATATTTTGAGTTCCCATTTGGGTCTTTTATGCAATAACGTATGGTCCTAAAGTTTTGGGAAAGATTTCATCTGGTCTGATTGAGAAGCAAAATGCATTTAACAAACAAGGCCATGGAATTGAAATGTCATCAGTTATTGACATTTAATAAACAAAGCAGAATATTTTGGTTTGTGCTCTGCAAAATGTCTTATAAAATTGATATTCGTCGAGGTGTTTATAATATGGTTGGGCGAATGTCGAAACGAGATATTATTAATATTTATCGAGATCAAAACATAAGCAAATCGACAATTTATCGCACAATCAGAGAATGTGAAGAAGGGATACCATATGTTAACTTGCGTAAAAGTGGCCGACCGCGGATTTTGAACCATATAAGAGAGGCAAGACTGATTGAAGCAGCTAAGAACAAAATTGGGGTCTCACAGCGAAAACTGGCCAGAAGATTTCATGTTGGACCCTATCGAGTAACAATATTGTCTACCAGAAAAAAAGGAAAGCTCCAAAATACACAGAGGATAAATTAGAGAGAATTCCGAAGTGCATTTCGTCAACAAGTTGATCGTGATGGACGATGAAAAATATTTTACTTTGTCCAACTCTGAGATGAAGGGTAACGATGGGTTTTACACGAACGATTACGAAAATGTACCTGATGAAATAAAATTCAAAAGTAAGAAAAAATTTGAGGACAAAATTTTGGTATGATGTGCAATTTCTGAGGCTGGCTTTATCTCACAGCCCTACATTGGTGTTGTTCGAGGCGAAGCCTTAAACGCAAATATTTATATTCAAAGATGTCTCTCTAAATTGCTTCAGTTTGTGAACACACATCATGAAAACGATCAAATAGTCTTTTGGCCAGATCTTGCTTCATGTCATTACGCGAGGATCACAAGGGACTGGTACGAAACTAACAACATTACCTTTGTACCGAAACCAGACAATCCCCCCAACCTACCTCAGGCTCGTCCAATTGAAGAGTTCTGGGCAATATTAAGTCGGAAAGTCTATAATAACGGATGGGAAGCACAAAATCAGGAACAGTTAAGACGCCGCATATATACAAAAATTAGAGAAATTGACGCCGAGGTCGTCCAAAGGATGATGCAACGTGTCAGGGGAATTATTAGGCAAATCGAAAATAATGGTCCCTTGTCTGTCATTTGAATTTTGATTTATAATAAGAGTAGTTAAGTTAAATTGTTGAATAATTTAATAAAAATATAAGATTATTGTGGTCAGAGTTATATGCTTTTGAAAATTTTCCCAAAACTTTAGGACCATACATTAGAAGGTTAAAACTGAAGAATCAAAGAATCGATTAAAGCTTATTATGGAAGGAGAGATAGAAGGAAAACGGGGCAACGGAAGAAAGAAATACTTATGGCTTAAAAACATAAGGGATTGGACAAACCTCGATGCCCATGCACTCTTTAGAGCCACACAAGACCGAGAGGAGTATGCTAGAATTGTAGCCAACATCCACTAATTGGATAGGGCACCATAAGAAGAAGAAAGAATCGATTGCAATCTGTTAAATACCTCTAAAGTCATTGCTTCGCCGAGTACAGTTTTTTTAAATAACCGCTCTCCACTATAAACAAATTGAGTAACTTACAAACTCTTTGGTCGATCTAGTTGAGATTTAGCCCACTTCAATAACTCATTAATCGCCATAATTTTAAGTAAATATATTAAATGTTATTATTTAAAAAACAAAGTTATTGATATTTATAGGTTACTGCAATAATAAGAGTTTTTTGCAATTATTAATTATTTGTATTTTAATTTAAAGAGACCGTAAATTAAACAATTTTTTAATGTCTACAACTTTTATTTGAATCATGCTCTCTAAAATGTATAAGAACCGATTTATAGGCAAAAAATTTCTGTTTCAGTTTTTCTGATTGTGAGAACAAAAAACAAAGCAAAATCAATACATGGTGACAATTATCGCAAGTTAATCATGCAAATATCAACAACAAAAAAATTGCACATTTGTGTTTTTCGATCAAACACTAATTTAGTTGTAGTTAACAAAGGAATCTGTTAGTAATTGAATTCGATTACCGAGCTTCCAGGCCAGATTGCATGAACTTTACCTCTGTGATTGATTATTGATTGATTGCGGGGGTCAGTGGACGTTTAGTCACTCCCGCATATTTTCGTAAGCCATGCACTGGCTTGTCACCTGATATCTTTAAGACGCTACTTGGTTTCTTTGCTAACGAACTTCATTTTTTAGTAAAAACTATAAGGTTTCGTGGTTTCGATGCATGTATGTACATAGATACCTTCAAGGTTTCACCGTGTAATAAGTATCAGTGAAGAGAAATTGGAGACGAGCGCACTCTTTTTGAATTATTATTTGCACTTTTCTCATCTTTTTGGGATATTATACCACATCAATTTTTGAAACATACTAATATTAATTTCAAACGAAAACGAAGCGCAATCTTATAAAGGCAAATCCCCAAACAAGCTAATTTTTTTTCAAGCAAAACACAAACCGTTTTTAAAAATAAAATAATCCCAATGTATTGTGACGATTAGGGTTTATAGAAAATAATTTATAAGTTATATACTACATAATATTAGATATTTGGTTGTTTTAAATAAGTTATATACTAGAGAATTTAATAAAAATATATTTATGTGAGGGCATTTTTAATAAATTAGCATATAATAATTGTTAAAAGTTGTATTTTAATATTGTAAATATATATAAGTGAGCCATGTGCTTAGGCAACCAAAAATACTCTCGGAGATTGACAGATATTTATACTCTGAAGTGACGTTTAAGAATATTTACAAATATAAAGTGGGTTATAATAATATATTGTTTGAAATGTGTATTTTATTAAATTAGAATGTTAAGTTACTAATTTAATTATATATTCTGATCTGAAAAGCCTAAATGTCAACAAAATTATTAATAGAAAAGAATGGAATTCTCTGGATCTCCAGAGATGGCCATGTTTGCGAAATGGTTTGTTCCAGAAAATTCAGACATGTATTAAATAGAATTACATAGAACATGATATCTTACGAGATGGTTCTGGAATATCCGAAAGATATAAATACCCGTGATTTGGATTCAAGATGGCAGTTTTTGGAAGTTGTTAGTCTGAAGTCAAGCAGTCAGAGAAGTTTTTAGTTAGAAGTCAAGCAGTTTATTATGAAAGTTAGTAGAAGATAGACACAATTAATTAGTGAGGTCAATTGTTCACAGTTTTAGTAAATCAGTCAAGCAGTTTTATAAGAAATATGAAAGTTAGTTGGAGATAGTCCAATTGTTTAATATAGTGAGTTAAATGAAGATTAAAAATTATGCATATAATTTAATGCACATTTATAATTATACACAAATAATTATTGAAGATTAAAAAAAGTATATTGGAAGAAATTAAATTATATTATGGTTGGAGATTAGTATAAATCAACTTATAATAAGTGGATATTGGTATATTGAAAAGAAGAATAAATATAAATGCTGTTTGCTGGTTTGGTTGGTGGTGTATAAATGCTGGTGAAGAAAACTATATCTTAAATTGGTAGAAGCTGATAATTGGAAAAAGTAATTTCACAAAAAACAAGGATAACTGAAGTACGAAGACATTCAGTGGTGATTAGAATCGATATAGTAGAAAACAGTTCATTTAGGCATTCAGTGAAAGAAAGGTACAAAATTTTGTTAATATAATTTAGTTAGTGTCATAACAATTTCAATTTTGAAGATAGTTTTGTTTAAATTGTAGATTGTCTATAGAATTTAATTAGTTTTATAAGAATATCAATTTAAAGATAGTTTATTTTAAATTTACATTGGCTAAGTTAGATATATATGTGTGTTTCATAATAGTTATAATAAAGATAATTTAAAAAAGTACTTACAAGCTAATTCTTTGAGAACCGCGATAAAAACCCTATATTATTAAAAATACTCATTGCTCATCATTCAAACAAAAAACACATCATAACAATTTGGCACCCAACGCGGTGGCTCTCTATTTAAAAGAATTAGTTTGGGAAGATAAGTGCTCTCATATAATTAAATTAATTATCAGTAGAAAGAAAAAATTATAGATTTTATTTTTAATTATATTTGAACAAGTAAAGTCTCAAAATGTCTCAAGGAAAGAAAGGTACAAGAAGCAAAAAGAATGAAGAAGATGTGGAAGTAGAAACACAACCTATACAAGAGGAGAGTTTAGTTCAAGTTCCACAAGATACTGCAGAAATGAATCCAGAAAGAGAGGAAAATGTCAATATGGCAGCTTTGATGTCATTAATGATGCAGATGAACAAGACAATGGAAGAGAATTCAAAAGAAATCAAAGAAGACATGAAAAAAATGGAACAGAAAATGGAAGAGAATACGAAAAAATTGGAAGAGAATTCAAAAGAAGTCAAAGAAGACATGAAAAAAATGGAACAGAAATTGGAAGAGAATTATAGAAAATTAGAAAAGAAAATAGAAGATAATAATAATAAAATTGTAAAACAAATGGATAAAAAACTTGAAGCTGCAGAGAAAAAAGTAGCAAATGAAATAAAAAGTATACGGAATGACTACAAGAAAAGGATAGACAATGAGAGGACAGAAGTAAAGAGGATTATTCAAGATAATAAGATAGATATAGAACAGAAAATAGAGTTACAGAAATGTAACTTAGAAGTAAAAATTAACGAAGACAGGAGAAACACAGAAGAAAAATTAGACGATATACAACAAAATATCCAAATAAATTGTAATCAAATAAGAAATGTGGAACAGAGAATAGATGATATTTCACAAATGAGAGACATAGGGAGACCTTACTTAAATTTAACAAATGAGACTGGGATTAAATTCTCTGGTAATATAAAAAATTTGCATCCTAGAGTATACATAAATAGTTTAAAACATAAATTAAGATTGGTGAATAATATTAATGATATTAAAGATTATATAAGAATGACATTAAATGACAATGCAGCAACTTGGTTTGCTAGTATTGAGAATGATTTAGATAATTTTCAAACATTTGAAAATAAATTTTTAAATTATTATTGGGGTGAACTAGAGCAAGCCAAGTTTAGAGAAATTCTATATTTTGGAAAGTATAATCAAAATTTAAAATCAAATATGGTAGATTATGCATTGAAATTGATAACAGTTGCAAAATATTTAGAACCACCACTTAGAGAGGATGAAACAGTCTTAAATGTATCTAGACATTTTGATGTTGATGTTGTGCAAACAGTAACTGTACAAAATATTCAAACAATAGATAGTTTTATTAATTTTATTCAAAGAATACAAAGAGGCAATATGACAAGAAATAATAACAACAGAAAAAACAATAATAACTTTCAATATAATAAAAATGATAATCAACAATATAAACAATCATATAACAATAATACTAGGTATGGTGATAATTTACAAAATTTTAATAATACTAACACTAATCCAAATAGACAGAACTTTAATAATAATACTAGTTATAATAGACAAAATTTTAATAATAATACTAATTATAATAGACAACATTTTAATAACAGTACTAATAATAATAGACAAGATTTTAATAATAGAAGAAATACAGAGCGACCTAACTATAACAGACAGGTAAATTGTGTTCGAAGGAATAGAAGCTGCGAAGACAGGGAACGAAATCGTACAAGGCAAGAAAATGTGAGTAGAAGTCATAGTAGGGAAGGACATAGGACATCAGATTCAAGTGGTCAGATACAATCTGACAATTCTAATAATCAAAATTTTGTGCAGTAAACTTTCTGAATTACAAGTTAGGCCATTGCTATTATGAAAAACCTTCTGAATTTATTTCTTTAGATGAAGAGAAAATTATTGAATCTATTAATTTAATTTATATAAATGCTTTGGCCAAAAATAAAATGATTAAGATTATGATAGATACTGGTTCAGAAAGTACTTTAGTCTCGGAGAATTTTATTTTTAATACATTAAAACTATCAGATATAATAAAGATTCCAAAAATTAAAATTATTGGTGCAAATAATAAGAAGTTGGGTGAAATTGATAAACTAGCCAATTTTAAAATTAATATTCTTAATAAAGAAATTAATATGCAAGGATTTATTGTCAAGGATTTATGTGTTGATATATTAATGGGAAATGATGAATTGGAAAAGAAGAAAGTAAAGATAGATTTTGAAGAAAAAATGGTAACTTTGGAAGGGCAAATAATTAAATTTATGCAGAAAGATGAGGTAGAAGAAGGAATAAGAGTTGATAGGATATTATTAAAAGAAAATAATGATATTTATGAAGAAGAAATGTATTTTGATGATAGGGAAATGTCCCAGAAGAATGTAAAGAATAATTATTGTAGTGAATATTTAAGGAATGGAAATTTTAAGCAGATGGATGCCTACGAGGCGGAGTGCGTAAAATTGGAAGCAAGGAATAATGAGTACATAATGAAGAATAATGTTATTTGTAAAGAAGAAGATATGATGAAAGTTTTAAATTGCCCTGAAGAATATAAATCAATAGTCATTTCCATATTGCAGCAACACAAGGGACTTGTCAATAAAGAAAATAGAATTGCACAAAATTATATCCATAGTATAAAAGTTAAAGAAGAAAAAGATTTTAAAACAAAATCATACCCAATACCATATAAATACAGAGAAGAAGTAAACAAAACAATTAATAATATGTTAGAAGATGGGATCATTGAGAAGGCAGACACACATTTTATTAGCCCCATAGTAGTAGTACGAAAAAGATCAGGTGAAATCAGGTTATGTTTGGATGCAAGGAATATTAACAAGATTACTGAAAAGCAATTTGAAGCACCAATGAGTATAGATGGAATATTAGGAAGAATTACAGGAATGTCATTTTTCACTAAAATCGATTTACAGCATAGTTTCTGGTTAATACCTCTAGAAAGAAAAAGTAGACAATATACAGGATTTCAGATAGATGGAGTAGTATATCAATTCAAAGTAGTACCATTTGGACTTCAATCATCTTGCAGTGCTCTATGTAGATGTCTTCATGATATTTTGGATCAATATGAACATTTTGTAATTCACTACATTGATGATATATTAATTTTTTCTAAAACAGCTGAAGATCATGAGAAACACCTAAAAATTATAATAAATAGATTAGACAAAGTTGGACTAAAAATAAATCAAGAAAAATGTACATTTTTTCAAAAAGAAGTCATATATCTAGGTTATAAACTTAACACTAAGGGAATCGAAATGGATCCAGAACGGACACAAGTCATTCAGGAATATAAAACACCACACAATTTAAGAACTTTAAGAGGATTTATTGGAATAATTAATTATTATAAAAGGATGATACCAGATCTAAGTATAAAAGAAATTCCATTACTTGAACTACTGAGAAAAGGTGTAAAATGGAGATGGGATCAGAGAAGAGAACTAGCATTCCAAGAAATTAAAAACATTTTTCTGTCAAATTTGAAAATATACTATCCTGACTACACACAGCCATTCATATTAAGAACAGATGCATCAATAGAGAGATTATCAGGGGTATTATTACAAATACATGATGGGGTCGAATACCCAATACAATTCATTTCAAGAATTACAAAGCCACATGAAAAGGGTTACTCAGTTTCAGAATTAGAACTAGCAAGTATAATACACTGTGTCATAAAATTAAGATTTTATTTGTTGGGTAATGAATTTACAATAGAAACAGATCACCAAGCTTTAACGTCTATATTAAATAACAAATATGGAAACAGTAGAATACATCGGTGGAGTCTAATACTTAGTGAATACTGCTTTGAAATCAAATACATTTCTGGAAAATCCAATATAGTGGCAGATGCTTTATCAAGGTTAGAAAATACACCACAAAAAGGGCAGCGCACAATAAAAATTGGATTAAATCAATTAGTAGAAAGTACAGGATTATATTCTAAAGAAGAAATTATAAGAGATCAGATCAATTTGAGTGAAAAACAAAAAGTCCTTAGGAAAGATGGGGTATATTATAAAATAATAAATGGCATAGAAGTATATGTAATAACTAGAACTTTAGCAAAGAAAATATTGAAAATTTTACATAACAATTATATGCATATTGGTTCAAGAAAGCTATGGATGCTATTTAGGGACAATTATTTTGCAAAGAATGACATAAGTATAGCAAAAGAAATTACTAACCAATGCCCAATATGTCAACTAAACAAAGAAAAGAATTTAAAAAAAAAAAACTTACTGATAGATCCATTTCATAGATAGATGGTAGATTTCTTTGTTGTGAATAAATTTGTTCATACTTGTTGAATTTTGTACATATGGAAATTGTTTGATACCCTAAAAATCATAATTTCGGGTTAGATACTATAATTGCTATAAAAATGTCTTTCTAACATAATAAAGTGGAAAAACTTACCAATTTATATTGATGAAGTTATTTTGAATGGAAATACTTCCTAGATTTTGTCTATAAATAAACAGAACACAATATAGATTATATTTTTAATTAAGGTTATATTTTATTCTCTGGTATAATATCCATTGCTCCATTTGACATGACAGTTTGACCATAGAATAGCCGAACTGTGCTACGTTGTTCTCTGCTTTGATATAGACAGCGAACAGGGATGTATTTAACACATTTTAAATAAAAAAAAAAAAAAATTGATTTATTAAATTTAATAAGGTATGAGAAAATTAATATTTAAAAAAATAATAAGTAAATTATTTATTTTAAATATTATTTTGGGGTATTGTGACGATTAGGGTTTATAGAAAATAATTTATAAGTTATATACTACATAATATTAGATATTTGGTTGTTTTAAATAAGTTATATACTAGAGAATTTAATAAAAATATATTTATGTGAGGGCATTTTTAATAAATTAGCATATAATAATTGTTAAAAGTTGTATTTTAATATTGTAAATATATATAAGTGAGCCATGTGCTTAGGCAACCAAAAATACTCTCGGAGATTGACAGATATTTATACTCTGAAGTGACGTTTAAGAATATTTACAAATATAAAGTGGGTTATAATAATATATTGTTTGAAATGTGTATTTTATTAAATTAGAATGTTAAGTTACTAATTTAATTATATATTCTGATCTGAAAAGCCTAAATGTCAACAAAATTATTAATAGAAAAGAATGGAATTCTCTGGATCTCCAGAGATGGCCATGTTTGCGAAATGGTTTGTTCCAGAAAATTCAGACATGTATTAAATAGAATTACATAGAACATGATATCTTACGAGATGGTTCTGGAATATCCGAAAGATATAAATACCCGTGATTTGGATTCAAGATGGCAGTTTTTGGAAGTTGTTAGTCTGAAGTCAAGCAGTCAGAGAAGTTTTTAGTTAGAAGTCAAGCAGTTTATTATGAAAGTTAGTAGAAGATAGACACAATTAATTAGTGAGGTCAATTGTTCACAGTTTTAGTAAATCAGTCAAGCAGTTTTATAAGAAATATGAAAGTTAGTTGGAGATAGTCCAATTGTTTAATATAGTGAGTTAAATGAAGATTAAAAATTATGCATATAATTTAATGCACATTTATAATTATACACAAATAATTATTGAAGATTAAAAAAAGTATATTGGAAGAAATTAAATTATATTATGGTTGGAGATTAGTATAAATCAACTTATAATAAGTGGATATTGGTATATTGAAAAGAAGAATAAATATAAATGCTGTTTGCTGGTTTGGTTGGTGGTGTATAAATGCTGGTGAAGAAAACTATATCTTAAATTGGTAGAAGCTGATAATTGGAAAAAGTAATTTCACAAAAAACAAGGATAACTGAAGTACGAAGACATTCAGTGGTGATTAGAATCGATATAGTAGAAAACAGTTCATTTAGGCATTCAGTGAAAGAAAGGTACAAAATTTTGTTAATATAATTTAGTTAGTGTCATAACAATTTCAATTTTGAAGATAGTTTTGTTTAAATTGTAGATTGTCTATAGAATTTAATTAGTTTTATAAGAATATCAATTTAAAGATAGTTTATTTTAAATTTACATTGGCTAAGTTAGATATATATGTGTGTTTCATAATAGTTATAATAAAGATAATTTAAAAAAGTACTTACAAGCTAATTCTTTGAGAACCGCGATAAAAACCCTATATTATTAAAAATACTCATTGCTCATCATTCAAACAAAAAACACATCATAACAGTATATCTAAATAAATCATTTTTTTTAAATACATTTCAACAAAAAATAAAGGAAAAAACATTTTTTCAAAAGAAATGGAACATGATTTTATGGTCTGCAAAAGTAAATATGGCGCTTTATGAGAGGTGAAAGAACGAAGGTAAAATATCTTATAGAACCAAAGCACAAAAAAAATGATACATGGATTGACTCTCTAAAAAGCTAATCGTAGAAAAGCAACAAAAGACGCTACAGATAGAAACACTGGACGTTCGAAAAACTCTTGAAAAGCTGAAGAACAGAATAGCTGCAGGTAAAGACTGTCAATAAAGTTGATACTCTAAAATAAATGGTAAATACTCTTTAAAATCAAAAGCTTAGTACTCTTTACCACAAATTAAACTTAAAGAGCAAAATAGGACACTTAAAGCTCAACATTGGTGTAGCAAATTTATGACAACAAGGCACTTAAAACGTCAAAGATTAATTGAATTTTCGAAAAAGTTAATGAAAGTGATAAACATGCTAGTAATGTTATGCTATACAATGGTGAAAACCTGCAAAGAAAGAAGACCAAATTTTTTTTTCTGGCCGATGTTAAAGCAGATCTATAGATCTTGGCTAACGATATGAAGAAGACTGGTCCTGAATAAAAAACGCTAAAACTCTTTTAAGGGGAGTCACGGCTCATCAAGGGTTGTAAAGGTATCTTCTTCGTCAAGTGCCATCTTCGTTCCGAAGGTTGGCGATCATCAGGGCTATACGTATTTTCGAAACTGCTGACCGAAACAATTCGTTGCTGCTACAGCTATACCATTCCCGTAGATTCTTTAGCCAGGAGTTTCGTCTTCTTCCTATGGACCTTTTTCCTGCTATTTATCCTTGCATAATTATTCGAAGCAGTTCATATCTTTCGCCTCTTGTAATGTGTCCCAAGTATTGCAGTTTTCGTTTTTTGATCGTAAATATGACTTCCTTTTCTTTATTCATTCTTCTCAAGACCTCGACATTTGTGACTCTCTCGGTCCATGATATTCTCAGTATTCTGCGATACATCCACAGTTCAAATGCCTCTAATTTTTTGGTATCAATCTTTTTCAACGTCCATGACTCTATTCCGTAGAACAGCACAGAAAGTACGTAACATCTCATCAGGCGAAGATTCATTTCAAGGCTCAAATCTCTTCCGCAGAACACTCTTCATTTTAGTGAATATGGATCTGGCTTTTTCTATTCTTATTTTGATTTCTGCTGAGCTATCGTTGTCTTCATTTATAAAAGTGCCTAAATATTTGTATTTGCTAACTCGATCGATAATTTCATTGTGTACAGGGTTGGTGACAGTATACACCCTTGTCTCACACCTCGCTTTATTTCAATTTCTTCAGTGGTATTATTCTCTATTCTTACTACTGCTTTCTGATTGTAGTACATATTTGCTATCAGTTGGATGTCTCGTTTATCTAAATTCTTTTCTGTCAGGAGTCTGATTAGGTGATCATGCCGCACTGTATCAAAGGCCTTGTTGTAATCTATGAAACACATGAATACATCTTGATTTATGTTAAGACATCTTTGAGACATAACGTTCAGTGCAAACAACGCCTCTCTTGTTCCAAGTCCATTTCGGAATCCAAACTGGGTATTATTGATGTCCATTTCCAGTTTTCTGTGTATTCTAGAGTGTATAATTTTCAGGAATATTTTCAGTACATGGCTCATCAGACTGATTGTACGGTAATCACTACATTGTTTGGCATTTATCTTTTTTGGTATAATAACAAAGGTGGATAAAAGCCATTCTTGTGGTATTTTTCCTGATGTATAAATGCTATTGAAAAGTTCAACTAAAATGTGAATCGAGTCTTTTTCTACTAGTTTAAGGATTTCCGTTGGTATTTCATCTGGACCTGGGGCTTTACCATTTTTCATTCTTTTAAGTGCGTACATTACTTCTTCTTCCGTTATTTCTGGACCTTGGTCTCCTTGTATGTTACTTAGCTCAGATTGTTGTCAATCATCTGCAAAGAGTTCTTCAATATAGTTTTTCCATGTCTTCAACTGTTCTTCTAGTTCTTTTATTATGTTTCCGTTGACATTATACAGGGTATTTGGCTGCTTACGTTTTTGTGTACCTGCAAGTTCTTTCACTATTTTATATACATTAAAAATATCATGTTTTGCCTGCAATTTCTCTATTTCTTCACATTTTCTTTTATAAAAATCTTCTTTTACTATTCTGATTTCTATTTTGATTTCTTTCTGTATTTGTTTATACCTTTGTTCGTTTTTTCCTTTCATTATTCTCCGATTGTCCATGAGAAGGAAGATCTTATCAGTCATCCACCTTTGCTTTATTTTTGATTTTTCTTTAGTCAGAATTTTCTTCGCAGGACCTGTTATCGCCATTTTTACGTTTTGCCATTTTTTATCTATGCTGTTCGTTGGCTGAGATGTTTCTTTTTCATGAAGTATTTTCAAATTATTATTAATACATTTTTGCAGTTTCTCCTTTACCTCCAGGTTACATAAATGACTGAGGTCTATCTGATTTGCTCTTCTTTTCTGCTCCAATATTTTTAGTTTAATACTCATTTGCGCTATTAGAGGATTATGGTCTAAAAAGACATCTGCGCCTGTGTAAGCTTTAACGGGTTTTAAGGAGTTTCTGTATCGTTAGTTTATCAGTAAAAAATCAGATTGATTTCTTCGTAGAATTGTTCAATTTCGTCCTCGGATTTATCTGCAGTAGGTGCATAGATCTGTATGATATTTAGTTTATTTGTGTTTGTTTGTAATTGGAGAAAAAAGAGCCGATCTAATACTGGAGTAAAATTAATGACCGACTGCATCATAGACTTAGATACGAAAACTGCTACGCCGTGTCTGTGCTGAGTACTACTGTTTCCGGAGTAATGTACCATGCCATTTGTTGTCGAAAAACTGCCAGAATTTGGCCACCTTGCCTCACTAATGCCTAGAATGTCGACATTTAATCTTTGCATTTCTTGTATTATATTATGCATTTTGCCTGGATCATACATACTCCTAACATTCCATGTACCAATTTTTAATACTCTCTTGGGTGTTTTTCTATTTTTTTTTAGGAGTGGTATTTAGTACTTTACAGGGATTTTGCTGGTTGACGACCCGGGAGGCCCTGTGGTCTTCTTGTGATATACCTCCCATGCCGGATCCTGGTCTCCGATTCCCATGATCAGTGGTTGGCGTGGCTTTTTGTTGTACAGTCATGATGATCGTACTAGAGATATCCAATTGGATCTTTAATGCAGTGGTTTCTCCTTGCCCTCTGCATCCTCATGCCTTTGACCATTTACTTGATTTATTCACCTTTGGTGCCAATTTCTTAGCACCAGGACAAAAGAATGCCCTTCCACTTACCAACTCATCCGCCCGAAGCAGGGCGGATGTAAAGGTATAAAAAAGATTAAAACTGATATACCTGGTCTTTCTATGTCAGTATTCTTTATTCTCTTTGACATTTTATTGTCTATTAAGAATATCATATAATGAACGCCAGCTATTTCCTTTTCTATAGTTTTCTATTCCATCTCCAGATTTAGCTGTCTTCTCATTTTTTACTTCTATATTTCTTTATTTATATATCTATATCGATATTTATTTGAATTTACCAGTAGCAGGAACATGATATGACGATATATCAGCACCGATGTTCTTTTTAACTAGGCATCCATTATGGAATCTCTTGTTCACCATTATGTAATCAATGTGATTCCATATTATGTTTCCTGGTTGATCTTCCAGAGAGTCTCAAGAGTACAAGCGTCTTGGTGGTAGTTTGAAAAACGTATTTAGTATTGCAAACTCTTCTTTCTCTACAAATAGTTTTAATCTTTCTCCCCTTTCGTTTCTATTCCCTATACCAAAATCACCATTGAATTTACCGCCTTTCCCTTTACCAATTTTTGCATTTAAGTCAAAGCCGCCAAAGTAACTTTTAACATTACGTCCTCATCCTCATCATCCGTGAATTTAATAGCTAGTACATCGAGGGTCGTATCAATAATAAATGTAAATCGTTTTTAGTAGATACATGTGCAAAAAGAACTATTTTACGTTCGGAAGTAGTACGAGGAAGTCTTAAATTATCATCTTCAATAATAAGGCTTAGAACAGCAACTGGTTTGGCTTAGAACAGCTAATTAATTTGTATGGCATGGCTAACATATCAGTATCTATTGGCCAGACCACAATGAAACACAGACAATTAATTGCCGCGATCTTCGACGAGTACTAATTGGAGATAGATTTACTAAGAAAAAATGGGGCCGTATTTAGTGTCAAAAATGAAGTTCTCGGGATCAATGGTGAAGAGGTGCCGTTTTATGAAGCAAAGAACGTGTTATTAGCTTAGTAACTACTTGTGACGTAACAATACCCGGTAATAGTGAGAAAATTTTGATGACCAGACTTGATGGTCACTGCCGAAAGGGAAGTTTAAGGATGGTCGAAGATGTGGACAATCGTTCCTGTAAGACTTGAATTTAAAGAAAACTGCTATCAATTTCAGTAGAAGAACTTTAATCAGACAGTATATTCCCGTGGCTTCGATTTGCTCTATGAACACCAATAAGAAATCCTCGAAATTTAAGGATTCAAAGGAGCTTGTTAAGATGATAATTAAAAGTGCCAAGATCTTGATGATGAACTAAAGAAAAAATTGAAGTCTATGCTGATAGAATTTTCAGATATTTTTGCCATTGATAAAAGGTAGATAAGAAGGAGAATAAGGAGGAGGATAAGGACAAAATAAGCACAGTAACATATAAAATTATTACACAAGACGCCCAGCTAATCAGATAACAAACTAGACGACTTTTATTTGCAAACAGAGATGAAGCGGAAGACATCATCAAAGGTATGAACAAACAAGGGATGATTAAACCATCAAACAATCCATAGACATCATAAGTAATTTAAGTAAAGAAGAAAGACGGTTCAACGCGTTTTTTGTATTGACTACCTCCAGCTCAATGCGGTGATTAAAAAAGTTATTATTTGCCCAGAATAGAAGACACATTGGATACTCTCTGCGGTCCTCGTTGGTTCTCTACACTTGATCTAAGAAGTGGATATCGGCAAGTAGACATGGAGCTAGCTGATCGGTAGAAAATCGCATTTTTGATAGGATCAGGGCTTTAGCAGCTCACGGTTATGCATTTTAGTTTATGTAATACTCCTGCCACGTTTAAAATTTACTCCCGCATACGCCCGCCTATGTGATAACTTTAATATACTCGATTCTTTCGATACTTCTCCATGTGATTGATAGTTTTCAAGATCCTCGATAATATTGCAATGGATTATAGAAGAAGAGTATTATTTGATAAAAAAACTAAGAGAGTCAAAGCGATACGAAGGCGACACCAACACCAAGGCGAAAGCAGTGACAACAGAAACAATGTCTGCAACGCGCATACTCCCATTGTCGTTGTCATGGTTACGGATCATGCTCGTAGCAGACATTGCTGTTGTCGCCACTGCTTTCGTCTTACTTAGTGTCAAGGCGGCCAGGTCTAGGGATTTATCCCGAATCTAGGGATATTTCAGTATAAAAGGGACAAAGGGATTTTTTTGATATTTAGTGAAAAATCTAGGGATTTTTGACCGGCTCAAATATTAGGCCTATTATAATAAAAAAAAATTTAATTTAGTTATAAAACCACTTCGTATTAACAGTATTAAATAAGCGATCTTTTATTACAAATAATTAAACTACTAGTAAACTACTTAATGATTCTATTATCAGATGTCACTAACGGTCCACGTTCTTGGAATCTTTATTTTATGCTACCAAATAGATTTCTGCCAAAAATAGATTCCTATATATTTTCAGAAAGGAGACGCAAATTCTGGAGCTGGAATTAGGGGATTTACACAAATTTTAGCTTTTATAAAATAAATAATTAGGGGATTTACAGTAGAAATCGGGTGAATTACAGGATTCGTGAAAATATATAAATAAAATTCTATGCTTCACTGTCTCATTTCTCTTCAAGTTGTATTTTGTATTAATTTTATTGTATTAAGTGAATAATACATAATAATATATTAAATGGAATATTCAAAGCCATAAATAAGTACGTTATTCCGTTTTTGTTAAATTTATTCAAATCATCGCTATTATACCGTTTAAAAATGTAATGTTTTTGAAATAAAGGTATAAAACACCAATTTTTTTTAAATCCATGTTATTACATTAGGCAACCATCAATACATCCCATCATTTTATCCAGAATTAGGCAACTATATATACATTTATTCCAATCTAGGGATTTCTAGGGATATTTTAATGTTCAATTTAGGGAGGACAAAAATTTTCACCTGGCAACCCTGCTTAGTGTCGCCTTCGTATCGCCTTCTTGTCTTGTCGCCATCGCCTTCGTATAGCTTTGCCTGTGTTAGCTCATAGAGTAAGATACGCGCGCCTATAGGATATATGGCAATTATAATATTCAACTCTAAACTTCGATTTGACCAACTAACCGCTAACTAACTCTATTTATAAACGCTAAAATATTTTCTATCGAAATATAAGTATTTTAAAGAAATAATTTTAATGCAATTTACGAAATATTAATAAGGTACTTTGCGCTAGTATATAATATCTCATAAGGTTCTTTCAATTTTGTTGTAATGGACTTAAACCGAATTCATATTCAGAATCAGGGTTCCCGTATTAGATAAGGACATATATGTCAAACACCAAAAATCATGTCGGCCTGTGTTATTATTACTTAAGTTATCACCTAACTATTTCTGCAAATGCCACGTTTCACTTCCGCGTATACCGATGGGTTTTGCATTTTTGTTGATAGTTAAAACAATTTTGACAATCTATTCATAATCTGCGTGAAAAACGTATTAAATAATATAGAACGTTTTATTTTCGTTAATGAAAATTGTAAAGAAATCCTTATTAGTACTCTATCTTAGTTGATTTTTTCATCCCTAAACTTTTGAAAAAATTGTCGGCTCTTTAATTTTTCTTCAGTTCTCGCACATCCTTACATTTAATTGTCGTGTAGTTGTCGCCTTTTCTTGTAAGTAAAAATTTTTATTTTAGGTATAGTATACCATTAATAGAAAAAATAAAAGTCAGCACTAATTAGAAGAGTAATAAAAATCCAATTTATAAATGACGATCTGATCAGCAGTAATCGTCAGATCGCCGGTATATACAAAGCAGATAGCATCGAAATAGAAAGCGTGTGGTCTTTTATTTTACCCGAAAACATGACGACAAACTGTAATTAGATCGAAATCGTGTATTGTCTAGTAAAAAAAAACTACATAAAATGCAGCTACGAGGGAGATAAACGCGAATGAAAGTTACTACTGGAATTTTAAAACAACTATTATTACACCTGAAATGGCTGTATCTGATTACCTAATAGTTTGGTAGCTGAATAGTATTATCGTAAATAGTGTAGACCACACACGGCTAAGAAATGTTGCTTGCTCAATGATTTGAATATAAATTTTCCAAAAAAAGTTGGTATTTTCTTCAACATTTTGATGGATATAAATTTCAAGTAAATGACTTCAATAATCGTTACTCGAGTAATAATCGTAATTTCCTTATTTATCTACACAATCGTCTTTTTCCATTATTTGGGTCTTTGATTTTCTGCTTCCGAATTTTCTGTTTTCGTCTATATTATCTAACATAAACCTTCCTACGGCATCACACATTGTTTATTCGTTCTACATGATCATACTAAATTAATTGTCGTAATTCTATTTGATATAAAATACGTAAATGCATTTTATAATTTTTTTTTTTCATACAGATAATAGATAATTTTTCAAAGCAGTCCAAAGTCTGTATAATGGAGCGACTGCAAAAATTAGAACTGGATCAAGGATATCTGAGGGATTTAAGGTCACGAAAGGACTAAAGCAGGGTTGCTGTATTTCACCTACCCTTTTCAAGATTTATCTTGAACAAGCACTCAAGCTGTGGAAAACAAAATGTAATGGCATGGGAATCCCTCTCAACGACGAGACTACACTGTACACCTTATGTTTCGCTGATGACCAAATACTGATTGCTCAGGATCATGACGACTTGAGTTACATAACACGGAAGCTAATAGAAGAATATAACAAATGGGGTCTCGAAGTCAACATTAAGAAAACTGAAACCATGTGTATTGGAGGGACAAAGCAGTCCATTATATTAGACGATGGGGTAGAAATTAGACACTGTGATGAATACAAGTACCTGGGTATGAAGATAACTCAAGTAGGAACACTCGATGCTGCTATAAAAGACAGAAACATACAGGGTAGAAAAGCCATATCCATGATGAACGGCATTCTGTGGGACCAAACAATATCTAAAGCGAACAAACAACTCATATTGTAACCGTTTCAAAAGATTTAAAAGAAACTCATTATATATTTCGATTATATTTTTTTTTTAATAAAACTAATAGCCCCATCTATCTGTCAAGTACCTACCTGTAGCCGACTCAAGGATTCTTCTGTAATTCCCAAATATATCCGGTAGATGAGCATATTTTTCAACTTGTCACTCACGCCCAATTTCCAGATTCAGGCGCCATGACAGCGCTTCGCTCTTTTCTGTTAAGACCGTCCAACCGTTAAGACGTGTTTCCAAAGTGGGTCTCAATTCAGAGGTGAGTTAATAAATCCTTTTCTTGTCCATATTTCAGTTCAGATAGATATATTATTTTTTTAGACCCTTATTGGAGAGGCTATAATGCTGATATTATATTTCTAATACTCGTCGCAAGATAGTATTGCTATGGAGTTATTCCAGATCATGGCCCAGTAGCAGTATCTTTTTTTTGGAATCCCTAACCCCTCTTATCTAGGATGGTGGTGATTTGATATAGTACGTAGCTGAATCAATAATTTATTTGGTGACTGATTAAATAAGAAGAGAAACAGAGCAGATTAAGGTTGTACCAATTTTTATTATACCTACTTTCAAGACAACAGAAATGATTATGAACTCAAAAAAAAATGAAAATATAGTGAAGTGTTCTAATTTAATTTAAAGGTTTATTTTCTTCATTGTTCCTAGTTGATAAATAACTATATTATTTTCAATGTAAACAAATTTCGAAATTTGGGGTTAATATATATATACATTCATTTTCTTTATAACCAATTCTTAATTTAATACGATACAAAGATTTTTTGTTTATGATAATGTTAACATAAAATAATATTTTGGAATCCCTTTGGGATGACGTAACTTTTAATGTTTTCTTTTTGTTCATTACTAAGAAATAATAAAGAATAGTTTTCTTGTAAACTTTCAATAAATCTTAATTTTTTTTCTCTTCCCCTTCGAGGATAAACCAGGGGTGGCGTCCAATAATAAATTATAACTTCATATTATCTAATTGTGCTTGGATTTAAAATACGATATAGTTTCTATATGTTTATGAAAACCCCGCCCAATTCTCTTCCGACAGTGAGCGATTCAGGCCTTGTATATATTATTGTAATACGGCAGAGTTACAAAATGGCGCCTTCGACGTGGGGCATGTATTAGATTTGCTCCATTTGTACCTTCGTTACAAAATGTCGCCCAGCGTGTGGGGCTTTTGAATATTCCTGTATCTTCAGTTTTTTTTCAATATTATTAGTTGTTTTGTACCCCCCTGTATATGTGGTTAATTAAGTCTGTATGTTTTGAACCATTTTTTTGGTTAAATTGTGTATTTGTTTTATCCAATTTTTCATTAAATCAACACTGCTACTATTTTAGAATTTTTTGCAAAGTATTTATATGTACCTATTCGTTTTTAGTCTTCGTAAAATTACGTAGAAATATTTCCGTCTATTTTCTGAGATCAAAATAAAACGTATTTGGAATGATGTGATGTAAACATTCACTGCTTAATTTCTTTTTGTCGGTATTCTTAATGCGAACGATATTAATTTGTGTATTTACAGACTCGTCTAAAAAATAAACATTCCATGTTAGAAATTTTGTTTACGTTCATGAAATAATTGATTTGGTATCTAAACGCTGGCCTTTTCTTAGAAGCGTTTGTAAGTAATATAATATTTCGTCGTTCTTTTTTAGTGTTTAGATTGAGTGAAACCTTGAAATTATTCCGGCTAATATGTCTCGACAATTTGTATAGTCCTCAATTCTTTTTCTTTGCAGTTCAGTCTTTTGTTTATAGAAGCATAATAATTATATTCCTCAATGTGTTTATTTTAAATAAACGAAATGGCACTTAGCGTTCGGTATTTGAAAGATCAATTAAGTGAATTTTATTTCTTAACCTTGATTCATGGTTTTTATTCGCAGCCGGGAATTATACCTATATACAGGCTGTCCCGACCTACCTAATTTTAAAATATGTTATCTGGATTCGTGTAGAATACTTACGCGAAATATTCTTTTTTCGAGGATTTGAAGTTGAGTTCTTTGATAATAGGATGTTTTTAATATGTTTTTTTAGTCTGTTATCTGTTAAATTTTCTTTTTAATTTGTCTTTCGTTTATTTTAAAAATTTATTTTTTCATAGTTTAACTTTTTCGTACTTTGAAAAGAAAATTTTATTTCCTGAAAAGGAAAATGCTTTCTATATTTTACAGTCCATGGTTCTTTTGTTTTGAATGTATAAGGAAGTAATGATATGACTTCGTTTTTCTCTGCCTAAGGCGTCTTTGTTGAGAATATAGGGCGGAAATATTGTTACTCTCCTTCTGTTATGTTAATTTTATGTCTTTGTGTGGTCAGATGTAGTAGAAGTATGTTTTTGGTACTGGAATTTATTGTTATTTGTGGTTTTACCTTTTTCTTTTCTCGAGATGTCCTGTAGGACGTACAGGCACGTGACCTGTATTATTGTATCTTGAGTTATTTGTGTGATGTCAGACTGTTGTATACGCAGCAGCTTTCTTTTTTTGTCGTTGACATTTTTGCGGTCTTCTAATAGTTTATTAGACCACATATATCTTTTTGCTTTGAGACTTTTGGCTAAGGCTCAAAAGCTTTCATTTATTATCTTGTGTTCATGATATGGTACAAGTGAGGTTGAAGTAGTTTGCTGTTGTCTATTGTGACTCTTTGTATATACAGAGGTGAAACAACCCGCTGCCGCCTATTGTGAATTTATCTTTTATCTTTATGTCGACGTTAAGACCACGTTTGTTTAACAATTGAAATAGTTCTGGTACTACCGTTAAATGACCCACTGAGAATTAAAAGTTTATATTATTTTGACTCTGTTAGAGTTCTGCTAAAGAATGGTAAACATTTCTTTGTGATTTGTATGACGACCATATTGGATTCAATTAGGTGTCAAAAATGTTTTACTGTTCAACTTTTTTTTATTGTTGTGGTGTGTTACATCCAACATCACGATTTTTTTTTATTGACGATGGATTGTAATATTTTTCTATTTCTTAGGAAGATTGTAATGATTCTTCCGTTCCTTTTAAGTCTTATCCTAAGTTTTTGTTTCGTGGAAGACTCTTACGATTTTTTTTTGTTTCTTTTGGAAACATTAGTTTGAAACTGAACTGTTTGTGTAGCGATTGTGGCTTGTATGCCATAAACCCATTTTCTTTCTTCTTCTCCAAGATGTGTATTAACGGTTTGGATTTATTTTCTTCTTTTGTCCTTCTGGAAGTTTCCTTGCTTGGAAATTTTCCGCTGTGATCAATCCCAGAGGATATTCTTATGGAACTATTGGCCATCCTACCTTTCTTCTAAAATGTTCAGTCCATTCTTAATTTTTAATTTTTTAGTTGATTCCCTTTACGCCTTGCGTACTTAATCTTTGCTACCTTCTCCAGCGACTATTCAACCCCTCCGTGGCCCGTGTACAGGAAGAGTTGCGCTAACGCGAACTTTATCCTGGAGAGGATTCGTTTCCTTTCCAAATTTTTTTTTGGCGTGGGGTCAGTACAGCACTGATACCCTAGTACTTAGTACATTGAATACCACTTTGCTTCGGCAAATCTGTCCCTTAGTGCTTCTTTCCCTTCAGGAAGTTGACACGTTTCAATTTTTTTTTGAGCTGTCTCGACAACCCTTGTTTTATGTCGGTGGTGTTGACTATTAGTCAGGGAGCATCCTGCTATAGTCAAGTGGATTAGTGGACCTATCCCTATTCCAATTAATAATTTTGTGTATCTCAGATGTTGTCGCAAAGAGACGAGCCTCTGGAAGTAGTGTAGGAGACTCCGCACGTCGATCTCCAGAGCAACTCAGTTTGGCTCGCACCCCAGTTCGTTGAACTGTTTTACTTTTTATTATTATAATATTGATCATTTATTGTGTTCAACATGTCTATATATATATGTATATATGTCGTATTTCTTTTCGACATAAATTTTATTTTTATCTTATCTTATTCTACTTCGGTATTATTCTCTCTCTAGTTTGTATTGATCGAGATCTTAAGTTTATGCTACCCCGACCAAGAACCTATATTGATTTTAAGGGTGTTTGCAAAATTTAATCTCATTTTATTTTTAGAATGCCTTGGTAGAATGTGATATTTTTATGCTTATGTTAGTTTATATTACAATAAATTGTACATACCTTTAGTTGTCTTCAAGTGGATACAAAATTCAATTTATCTTATTTTACGGATTTATAAATCCAAGTAATTTTTTTGGTATCTATACCAAAGATATCAAGATTCCTCTGTCTAGTTACCAATGATAGTTCATTATAGTATCTGTTCATTTGCCTAAGTTTTACTCTTAGTGTGAAGACCTTCGAATTTCGACTCTCTATTCGAAACCCTCCAAAATAATGTTTGAAAAGATTATTGCTGTCTAACATCCTATATTCTGAATGGCCAGACACTGAGGAAGGCTAGGGATGAAGTAAGCGGATTCCCGCTAGTTGACTCGTCGGAATGATAAGCCATTCATAATTGTATTTCAGTAATAAATCTAGAATAACAGCCTCCCGCGTCAGGAAACTTTTTTTAGTTCTCCAATACCTGTTTAGTTATGTAATCTAGAATTATTTAGACCCTACCCGAAGTTGACCCTACCCGAAGTTGACCCTACCCGAAGTTGACCTACCAATGTTGTCCCTATTATAGGCGGATGATACACGTTAGTTATCACAAATTCTAGTTGTCATACTAATAACTAAACATCAGCTTTTTTTGTTTCTAAATATAGATGTGTCTTACAGAAATTCTGATGTCTACCTTTCCCAGTAAACTTATTAAGGCTTGTCTTTGTAGAACTTTAATGTACCCAATTTTGAACTATTAGTAACTCTTTCCTTTTATTTGTGTATTTCTAAATGTGTCTATAATGACGCGCTGCGTTATTACCTTATGTTATTCGTGGATTAAGTCATAGATGAAAGACTCTATGCTTCCGAACAAACGATGACACATTTGTATTTTGCATCTTATGGCGTTAATGATACGATTGTATTATTATTCTTATGTTATTCGTGGATTAAGTCATAGATGAAAGACTCTACGCTTCCGAACAAACGATAACATTATTTTTTTTGTGTTTTATTGTGTTAGGTCTCATATCGACTACGCAGTAAATTATCTGTTTTGTATCTTGGTGACAACACTAGTATGTTTTGCTTTATATTACTTATGAAATTTCAAATAATAATATCTTAATTATATTGTTTCGATTGAATGCGAGCATTTGGTCTCAAATAATGATTTGTAGATATGTTTTGTTTTATTCCGCTTTGTTCATGATATTGGTTATAGGTGAAATACCCTATGCATTTTGAGAGTGAGCATGCAATTTTTTTGTTTACATTTTTATAGTTGAGTCATAAATATTCTATGCGTTCTGTTTCGCTTTGTTCTGAAATCTTTGAGTTGTTCCCACGTGAGTTGTGAAAGGAGGATTCTGTGAGTCCAGATTGTAGCTACATTTGTCCATTCTGTTTCTCTTACCTCTCCGTATATCTATTCCCACTTTTGAAAAGGTTAGTATGGTGTGCCACCATGCCTAGTCCGATTCCACGCTGGTACCCAGTTGAAATCGTGGGGAGGGCTGTGTAACCGTTTCAAAAGATTTAAAAGAAACTCATTATATATTTCGATTATATTTTTTTTAATAAAACTAATAGCCCCATCTATCTGTCAAGTACCTACCTGTAGCCGACTCAAGGATTCTTCTGTAATTCCCAAATATATCCGGTAGATGAGCATATTTTTCAACTTGTCACTCACGCCCAATTTCCAGATTCAGGCGCCATGACAGCGCTTCGCTCTTTTCTGTTAAGACCGTCCAACCGTTAAGACGTGTTTCCAAAGTGGGTCTCAATTCAGAGGTGAGTTAATAAATCCTTTTCTTGTCCATATTTCAGTTCAGATAGATATATTATTTTTTTAGACCCTTATTGGAGAGGCTATAATGCTGATATTATATTTCTAATACTCGTCGCAAGATAGTATTGCTATGGAGTTATTCCAGATCATGGCCCAGTAGCAGTATCTTTTTTTTGGAATCCCTAACCCCTCTTATCTAGGATGGTGGTGATTTGATATAGTACGTAGCTGAATCAATAATTTATTTGGTGACTGATTAAATAAGAAGAGAAACAGAGCAGATTAAGGTTGTACCAATTTTTATTATACCTACTTTCAAGACAACAGAAATGATTATGAACTCAAAAAAAAATGAAAATATAGTGAAGTGTTCTAATTTAATTTAAAGGTTTATTTTCTTCATTGTTCCTAGTTGATAAATAACTATATTATTTTCAATGTAAACAAATTTCGAAATTTGGGGTTAATATATATATACATTCATTTTCTTTATAACCAATTCTTAATTTAATACGATACAAAGATTTTTTGTTTATGATAATGTTAACATAAAATAATATTTTGGAATCCCTTTGGGATGACGTAACTTTTAATGTTTTCTTTTTGTTCATTACTAAGAAATAATAAAGAATAGTTTTCTTGTAAACTTTCAATAAATCTTAATTTTTTTTCTCTTCCCCTTCGAGGATAAACCAGGGGTGGCGTCCAATAATAAATTATAACTTCATATTATCTAATTGTGCTTGGATTTAAAATACGATATAGTTTCTATATGTTTATGAAAACCCCGCCCAATTCTCTTCCGACAGTGAGCGATTCAGGCCTTGTATATATTATTGTAATACGGCAGAGTTACAATATACAACACCATACTGAAAAGTGTAATCACATATGGCAGTGAAGTTTGACCAATGAAACAAAGAACAGAGAAACTGTTACTAGCAACAGAAATGGACTTCTGGAGAAAAGCAGCAGGCAAATCAAGAAGAGATCGGATACCAAATGAGAGAATACCAGAAATGATGGGAGTCAAGCATACAATAGTTGATGACATAAAAACATAACAGTTAATATGGTACGGCCATGTACAGAGAATGCCAGATGACAGGATTCCGAAACAGATTTTGACGTGGACACCACAAGGGAGAAGAAAAAGAGGAAGGCCGAGAAGAAGCTGGAGAGAGGGAATTGAAAAAGAACTAGAGGAAAGAGAAATCCCTCCAGGCCTATGGTTAAATAGAGAAGAATAGGTTAGGAGTCGGAAGGCGTCAGAGAACGCTGTGAACCGATAGTAGTAGTAGTAATAGATAATTTATGTTTAACATGTTTATCATTCATGTTTGAGTAATTTGGATTGAAATTCGATTTCTGCATACAGACTTTTACAAATGGTACACCATTTAACCCTTGAGTAATCGGGTACATGCAAATTACATGAACAGTCGGATGGGGTCTATGAGACCCAGTTTTTATTTTACACGATACCTTCATCATGCAACCTCTTCTATCCACTGCTGGACACAGGTCTCTCCCATTTTTCGCAACTCTTCACGGTTCTGTGCGTCTTATTGCAATTTTTTGGATATTAGTTTATTGCCGTCCATCCAGCGTGTTGGTGGTCGTCCTATGCTGCATTTGTCTTCTCTTGGACGCCAGTCAATTAGTTTTCTGGTCCATCTTGAGCCTTTTAGTCTCGCTATGTAACCTGCCCAATTCCATTTCAGCTTGGCTATACGTTCGACGACACCAGTGATACCTGTTCTTTTCCTTAGGTTTTGGTTCCTTTATTTGTTTTTTTTTGTCACGCCAAGAATCAATCTTTCCATGTGCCTTTGTGTCACTCGCATTTTTAGTGCTGTTGTTTTTGTGAGAGTGAGAGTTTCTGCTCCGTATGTCATAATAGGAAGAACGCATTGGTCAAATGTCTTCCGTTTTATAGCTATCGGTTTTTGCTCTTAAAGATGTCTCTTAGTGAACCATACGCCGCCCAAGCAAGTGTTATTCGTCGGTGAAATTCACAGGTCTGATTATCCTTGCTTATTCTGATTTCATAACCGAGATATATGTACTTTTCTGTCAATTCTACCACCTGATTTTGGATGGTTAGGTGTTCGCTGGGAACCAAATTTGTCATATAGTTTGGTCTTACTAATGTTCATGTTTAGACCTATTGTTGAAGATACGTTTTCTAATTCTTGTAGCATTTGTTCTGATTTACGCAGATCTTCAGTAATAAGTACTAGATCGTCGGCAAAACGCAGACGATTAAGCATTTCCCCATCTATTTTTATTCCTCTATTTTTACACTACCGTTATAAATAATTTAGGTGAGAGAGTGTCGCCCTGTATCACACCTCGCTTTATATGAATTTACAGGCATTTGGGCTTACATGCATCTCCAGAATCTTCATCAATCGAGTCATCATAGTGAAAAGATGATACCAGCGTCACGACTTTTTTTTGGATATATGACACGTACGATACAGACGAGTACTGTGGTCTTCTGGGATCAATAGGTTCCTTTGAAATCTCCCTTTTATTTTTTCGAATTGTTTTAACAATTGTAATTTTGTGCTTCTCCATCATGCCATTTACAATTTCGTAACTTGTAAACCAATTATGAATGGTTATATTTCTAGACGATCCGATAACATATTCTTTCCACTAAATCGGTGGTTTTAGTACTAACGTGATATGGCCCTGGAAACTGAGCTCCAACGTATACTTCCATATTTACCGTGTAAAAACATTTGGCGTCCACTAAGGAAAATACTTTTATGCCATATTATATACCAAAACTGCACCACATGGAAGACGGGACGAAAGGTATAAATATATTTGGAGCAGTTAGTGACGCTGTGAAAAATATAGGCGGTTTTCAAAAGTGCTCTTGCGTTTGCACCGACGGAGCAAAAGCAATGACGGGACACATATCGGGATTGGCTGGACTTTTGCGGGAAAATGGTGTTAACTGTGTTATGTTACATTGCATTATCCATCAAGAGGCTCTCTGCGGAAAATATTTAAAATTAACGATACTATGAAAACTGTAGTGCAGATAATAAACAGATTAAGAGTAAGAAACAGAGCTCAGCGACACCGAAAATTTATCTCTTTCTTGGAGAAATTAAATACTGAATATAAGGACGTCCTCCTACATTCAGTGATACGCTGGTTGAGTGCAGGTAAATGCCTTAGAAATTTTTTTCTTTAAGAATAGAGATCGTACTGCTTTTTGAAACGGAAATTGTTATTAACACGGATGTATTTATAACAAAGCTTAAGAACAAACCATTTCTTCATAAACTGGCATTTCTAACAGACATTACTTCTCACTTGAACACATTAAACCTACAATTTCAGAGAAAAAATAAGACAGTATCACAGTTGGTTGGTCAAATTGAGACATTTCTCAAAAAACTTGATCTTTTCGAGAACTGCATGAAATAACCGACCTCACAAATTTTCCTGTGTGTTTCGAAATAAATTAAGAAGAAACCATGGTTTTTTTTCTTTAAGAAAAAAGATCTTACTCTTTTTTGAAACGGAAATTGTTACTAACACGGACGTATTTATAACAAAGCTTAAGAACAAACCATTTCTTCATAAACTGGCATTTCTAACAGACATTACTTCTCACTTGAACACATTAAACCTATAATTTCAGAGAAAAAATAAGACAGTATCACAGTTGGTTGGTCAAATTGAGACATTTCTCAAAAAACTTGATCTTTTCGAGAACTGCATGAAATAAACGACCTCAAACATTTTCCTGCGTGGTTCGAAATAAATCAAGAAGAAACCATGGTCGATTTCTCGAGGTTTGCAAAAGTTCTTACAGAAATAAAAAGAGAATTCGATGAAAGATTTTCGGAATTTGATGCACTAAAACCCGATCTTGAGCTTTTTAATAATCCAATGGGAGTCAACATCCAGAACCAATCAGCAGAATACCAATTAGAGCTGTGCGAAATACAGTCCGATTCGTTTGTTCAAGCAAAGAAAACTGAGGACATAAGTACCTTTTGGAAGTCTCCAAGGATCGTTTTCCTAACCTTCATTACAACTAAAACACGTAATCGCATGGAAAACGATTCTCTGGAAGCGTCTATTAGACTCACTACGACTAGCATAGATATAGATGTGGAAAAGTTAGTAGAGGATAAACCCTTGCCTCAAATATTTCATTGATTTTTATTTTATGTTAAATTTTAAAAATAACATGTAAATTGTAAACCATAATAAAATACTTGTAAATAATATTTTGTATGTATATTATTTTTTTAAATAAACTTTTTTTGGACGAGTCGAGTTCTCTGGCCCTTCATATTAATTTCAAATTTAATACGGCCCGCAACGTCTAAAAGGTTGGACCACACTGACCTACGTTATATTATACCAAAGAATATAGACGCTTATATATTCTTTGATTATACTTTAAAGAAAAAATAGTCATGTGGTCCGTAAAAAGTACCAAAATTGATGGCAATTTTTAAGTTCGTTGACAGTGATATCATCACCATCAGTGGATGGCACCAAAGCTCTTTATGAGCCAAAGCCTCCGTCAAAATAATCCTCTATTCAGCCATGTCATTGGAAGCTTTTCAATTGGGGAAGTGATAGGAGTTGTCAATATTTAAAACCTGTAGATCAGGTACAGCCATTGGGAGTATATAGTTGCAAAAGTACTAATTTTCAGATTTCAAATGTAATTATTTTTAGTTATATCTATGTCTGCTTGGGAAAAACTTGTATAGCTATTTCCACTAATATTTTGTGAGTAAAAGTTAATTTCCGGATTTTAGTACATTTTGCCTAATACAATTAGTGCTTAATATTTTCACTTTTATGTTTATTAGTTAAAAGTAATTAAAAATGCCAGCTGCAACATATAACAGAAAAAAATATTTTCGGAACAAATTTTCACCTCGAATGAAATGGATAATATATCATTATTTTATACCACTGTCAGCTGACTCAAGTAAAAGTTGGTTTTATTACTAAGTAAACACGTATTAATGAGTTGGAATGTGACAGAATATTAAAGAACTTTTCTTTGAAAAGTTAAACCGACATATCTTCACGCTCACGTCTTTTATTTAAACCAAAGTTTTCATTTGCTATTTATAATTCGCTTTTACAATACTCACATTAAAGTTACTTTTAAGAAAAGGAAAGGTGACGGCATAAATAAGCTATGGAAGGAAAACCTGTCTCTACTCAAAGTATAAAAGGTGGTGCAAAAGTTAAAGCAGAATCCTATAAAAAATTATCTGATTAACCTTTGTGTCTATACCCAGGTACCTGGGTATCCTTGGTAATTGTTTTATCTGAATCATTGACGATAGTATAAATATTTTTATTCAAGCTTCTAGTTATTCCTAAAATTATTTAGAACGAAGAGATTTATAATAAAAACCAAAGAAATAAATGCATATAATATATTAAAATTACCTGTCAAAGTTTTTACACCATTACGTCCACACCCGTGACACCCGGGTAACACTAATGTTTAGTAAATTATGAAGCTCTGTCTAGATTTTTTTTATAATAAAAGTGATATGGAAACGTAAATAAAAGTTACATTTTAAACACATTGTCCACACTTATTTATATTTACTGAGTGTTCGTTACATAGTGGACGATTACAAACATTACATGATTTTCGTGTCTTTCTTAGCCGCTTTTTTGCTAAAGACATACAAATGTAGCAGTTTCCAACAATTTTGAGGCGTCCAGTGGAATCTCGAAGTGGTAATGACTCTGCAGTATTACTTGAATCTGTAGGTAGAGGTTTTCCTAACATACACTCAATTCCTGACCTTGATGAAAAATTTTGGTATACATTTGGTACTTTAGATCTAGCAGAAATTGCAGGCATCACTAGTTGTTTCCCTAAGTCTTGTAGAAAAATTCTACGCTTACTGGTTTCAGTAGAACTCTGTGTTGATTATTCTCTGTATAAATTATATAGGTTGCTAGGCAAGCTACGTCTAGGATATTGTAAAAGAAGGCTACTGGCCAACGCAAAGTTCTGCGTTTAGTGGAATAATGAGAAACCATTTTGTCCATGTTGTCTACGCCTCCTTTAGTTGTATTATAGAACTGAATTATTTCAGGTTTATTTTTTGGGCCACTTACATTATCGTTGTCATGCATTGTTGACAGCAAGATAACGCTTTTTTTCTTTTTGGGTACATATGCACAAATAGTAAGACGATCTGCACTGAATCCGTGTAATGACGATTCAGGCTCACGCTCTGCCGAAGGCAGCATTTCTTGTGGAATATATGGTTTGTTTCTTTTGAAAGTACCAACTAATGATAAATTCCAAGACAACAGGAGACGGGCTAGTGGAAGAGTTGTGAAAAAATTATCCATTGTTATGTTTCGTCCAGAATTTTTGTATCGGTAACACAAATCTTTTACTACCCGTTCACCTTGATTAGTTTCACGTCCAGTCGAATTTTTTCCAGTATAAATTTGTCCAGTAAGTGGATACGAATTATTGGCGTCACAAACCCACTAAACCTTGATGCCATACTTGGCAGGTTTTGCTGGCATATATTGCGTGAAACGTGTCCTACCTCTAAAAGGAAATAACTGTTCACCCACACTAAGAGAATCCGACGGTACATAGTTACGACGTAAATTATCATTGAGAAGATGGAATATATCTGTAATAGCTGCAGCTTTATCATTTTGCAAACGTTCTGCACGTGTTTTGTCATTGTCAAACCGTAAGAATCTGCTGATGCTCCAAAAGCGATTTATACCCATACTTGCTCGGTACAAAGGATGAGAGTCTATTTTCCATAAATCTTTCGAGTGCTCTGAATTTGAATGCCGTACTCCTGCTGTAATAAGAATACCTAAGTATGCATCAAATTCTTCTGTTGTGAGCGAGTTCCAAACATTTCGAGGTTTGTCGGGGTTTTCAACATTATACTTTTCACAAACGCTACTAGCTTTTCGATTGGTTTCGCGTATAATTATGTTACACATTACGTCACTGAAAACACATTTGAATGTATCTCTAATCGAAAGAGTTTTAGTAGAACCTACTGGGCCCGTTTTTTCACGCAAAAGGTTACGTTTCAGTGTTCGACTTGCAGTAAACGGTTTTCGTTGCCAAATCGTTTTATCTTTTGCAACCAGAACATCACTTTGGGAAGAAATTTGTTGAAAATCGTCAAAATCTTCATCACTACTATCGTCGCCGTCGGTATCGATTTCAACGTTATTATTGATATCAGTAAAAACGTCCTCTACGTCAGAAGCTTCATCTCCATCCGGTTTGCTTTGCGAAACATAGTCCTCATCTGATTCCTGGTTTTCGATATTTTTGTCTACTTCCTCATCTATATCGTCTATAAATTGTTGCAAGTACTTCTGTTGCTTTTCATACGTTATTCTAAAATTGAATGATCTATGTATAAAACATTGTAAAAATAAACAGTAATAACTTACCTTCTAAATTCGCTAGCACTCACTTCTCTTTTTGCCATTATTACACGTAATTACAACATAAAACACGCATATAGTCACAAAAATATTAACAACTTGTAAGCACAGTTAAATAAACACTAATAGCAAACAAAGAAAAATCCCAATTGTCTGTTATTTTTGGAATGTACAAGCGAAGTTTACCGAAACAATGCCGGGTACCTGGGTAGCACGGGTATAGACTCCCGTATCAGGTATTTGGGTATTGACATAAGGGTATAGGCACCAAAGAAATAAATATTCATATAATACAAAAACAACAAAAGCCTTTAATAATAGTCAACGTTTCTGAAACGAAAATAATAAAATATTGCCGTACAAATGCGATGCAAAAATGTACGGAAAAACATGCTTTGATAGCGTTTTAAATAAAGAATTTTACGTATATAAGACAATGTAGAAGAATAGATTCAAAATAATAGAAAACACGGAAACACTCAAGCACGTGTAAAATAGAACTCAATAGGATGATTCAATATACAGTATCTCCGTAAAGTATGGAATAAATTCGAGATTTCCTAAATGAAAAGCCTTTTTAAAAAAATTTAAAACACGCCGATTTGTAAGTTTAATGTTCTACAATTTACAATAAAATTTCATTATATAAGGTGATACACATTAAGGTGATAAAGTCATCGGCTCTTTTTTTTAAGTAAATATTTCAAGACATTTTTAGATCGATAAAAATGAGCTGATTCGAAAAAAGTATTACACTGGGGTCTAACGGATATAATTTGAAAGATATGCGCTTAGAAAATTATTTTTTATTGATTTCTAATATTAATAAAGTATATTAATTAACTTGAAAGTAATCCAGTAACTTATCTTAGACTTTATCTTAAATGTTCGAATTGTAGCCCTTGTTGTATTTGACAGTACAGTAACTCAAACGTTGTACAAATTCTTGTAAAACCTTGTTTATGTTTTTTTTTGAGAAATATTGTTTATTTCTTTACGAATTCTTGTTTTTTCTTCAATATTGGCAGGTTTCGTTTTATAAACAACATTCTTCAAATCACCCCACATAAAATAATCCAAAGGATTGAGGTCTGGCGACCTCGCTGGCCATTCAATTTCAAAACTTCCAGGATTTATTTGAATGGGGAATCTTATATACTAAAAGGCTAAGCCCTTTTCTTGTGCGCAATACTCCTCCTAAACGGTGATAGATAGGAGAATAATTTTTCCGAATAATTAAACAGATTGTTGAGTAGATTCCCCCTAAGGTTTAAAATTTAAAAAATTCGAACCGGTTTAAAAATGGCGGCCATAAAATGAATTTTTCCTATATTAAAGTATAGGAATTCAATATTATACACAATGCAACAACGCGTTAATTCTCGAATGCTGGAATGCACCAACAAGTGTTTCCACTTAAGGAATAACGATAATGACCACTCAAAATTCGGGATCCTCCTGTCTCCGATTTTAATTTATGGGGTCTGTTTTATACTATCTGATGAGTTGGTATTTTTTTATTTTTATGTTTAGTTAGAAAGTATTCTGTTTCCAACAAGTGCAGCGTGTGTGAGGTGTTGTGATTGATATTTAGAGATTTAGACTACGTTTTAAGTTTAATACTTGAAGAATTAAATAATGAGGTAAGCATTACTTTGTTTTTAATTTATTAGTTAGAAATATATTATTAATTTTGTTGAGAATAAGCCACAATTTTACTTTTAATTAGGTTTATTTTAAATAAATAAATAAAAAATAAACTTATTATAAAGTAAAATTGTGGCGTATTCTCAAAAAAGTGGAACAGTAGGCGGTAGTGTAGACTAGCGCGGAGCATTATACTGTTTTCTGTATTTTTTAAATTTAAATAATATTTAAATATAAATTTAGTTAGTTAGTTAGAGTTCTCAAACCGACTTCTTTTTCTTAAACGTGGCATTTTACAATCTAAAATATGCAAAAAAAAAAGTTACTTCCGGTCTTACTTCCGTTTTTTATTTAAGAGGGGTGGAGTCTAACAATCATATTGTTTCCGTTTCCTAATGTAAATCTTCCTGAAAATCCTAAAAAACTACTGTATCGATTTTCAATTTAAAAAAATTGGCGTCGATACAGTTTATTTTTAGGATTTTTGGAACATTTACACCAGGCGACGGAAACGATGGATCGTTAGACTCCGCCCCTCTTAAATATCAGCAAAACTTACATCAAAACTCGATGTCGAGTTGGTCCTCTAGTAAATTAACTAAAGTAAGTACGAGATACCACCTTAAAAATGACTTGGTGGTCCGTTTTAATTACCTTCGAAAAAGTAGGGACCGATGATTCTATTTCTTACAATGCCAGCCCATATGTTTACGTTTTGCGGGTATTGTGTATGATGTTTCCACATCCAGTTGGGGTTTTCTTTTGCCCAGTATTAACAATTTTGAGGGTTGTCCTCGCCATTTAATGTGAATGTAGCCTCATCAGAAAAAATAATGTTTTGAACCAAGAGAGGGTTTCGGTGGCAGTTATCCATCATTGTTTCGCAAAGTTGCATTCTTTTATCTGGATCATCCTAGTTTAATTCCTGTACAAGTGTGCATCTAAAGGGGTGTCATTTTTGTCATTTTTCAAGTTTTATTACTTGTTGTTTTGCAAACATCTAGATCACTACTAACCTTACGAACAGAAGTATGCGCATCTTCTTCGAAAGCAAGTAGAACATCTAATGTTGTATCATAATTTACAGAGGGACGATCTGATTTGCGTGCATTTTCAATCGTACCAGTTTTTTGAAATTTCTTTTCAATCTTACTGTTGACTGCGTTATGGGTATTTATGGATATTTATCATTAAATAAATTACACACTTCTATCTGAGTTCGCGATTTGTCTCCATACCCAATCATCATGAGTATTTCAATTCTTTGCTTGACACTCAAATTTATTTCTACTTTAAATTAATTCTAAGCAATAATACAGAACATTCACGAATTAATACAATTATTGTACTACTTAATTGTTATTGAAAGTTACTAAAAATAATTACATTTCACTAAAAACTAGTGGTAGGTTACTATTTTGCAATTGATAATAAATAATTTACTTTTTAAGCGCATATCTTTTAAATTATATCCATTAGACCCCGAGTATTATACTTTTTTGGAATCAGCTCATTTTTATCGATCTAAAAAATGTCATAAAATATAGGGTGTTACTTACATACATAATATAGGGTGTACTTAAAAAAAGAGACGATGTGTATCATCTTTTATAATGAAATTTTGTTGCAGAATGTAGAACATTAAACTTAAAAATCGACGTGTTTTCTATTTTTTTAAACAGACTTTTCATTTAGGAAATATGGAATATATTCCATACTTTACGGACACACTGTATAGTAACAAAGGTTTTACTCGTACAAATATCTGTAGCTTGCTAAGCATAATCATAATCGCGATTATTCTCTTTGTTTTTATCTGTATGCAATTATTATTTACTCTTTCTCTCCTGCTTCGTCCAGCTACCTACAACTCTGAGATTTTTACAATTGGATACTTATAATTCTGACGTTGAACATGTCCTAATAATTTTTACCTATGCTCTCTCATTTTGTCATCAATTGGTGTCACACCTAGACTTACCCTGTGACAGTTACTTGAGATAGGTGCTTTTAGAATAAGAGAACACATCTTTACTAAACACAGTTTAAGTTTATTCTAAATTGTAAAATGAATGTAAAATGGATTATTCAAATTACCCCGTGAACTAATCAGCATAACCTTGACTTATATAATCGTGACACTATACAGGGTGTTTAAAATGGCAAAAGAAGATAAAAGTAACAGGAAAGGAAAACAGACAAAAATAGGCTCGTGACTGGGAAAAAATGGATATCGGATGAAGAAAAATAACAACTAAAAGAAGATGGTAAACTGACCAAAAGACCACTAACCGCCAAGAAAGGACGCTAAAAATACTAAAACGGAATGCAGAGACGATACCTATAATTAAGACAAATAACCCTAGAAATGAAAAAATATAAACTAAAAATACTCTGCAGGAAACACGATGGAAGAATCAAGCAAAAATTGTGAAACAAACTTTACTATGTACTACTCGGGAAAAAACCAACAGGGGAAAAATGGGACAGCCCTTATTATGAATAGAGGATTAAAAGAAAAAGTAATACAATTCAAAGCAGTTAAGGGAAGGATATCCTATACCAGAATAGAGACTAAACAATCAAACTTACGGGTACTACTATGCCCCTACAGAAGAAACAACCCAAGATCAAGGAACTAGAAATCTAGGATTATAATATCCTAGACGAAACCTGTGAAAATATCCTCAAAAATGACATCTTCATAATAATGGGTGAATTTATTGCAAAGGTGGGAAGATGAGATTAAAACCGAAATATAGCGTGCAAAGAAATAATACATGAAGCCACAAATGATAATGGAGAAAACATGTGCAACCTAGCATCTGTAACTAACACATAATATATATAGTCACACAAACACAAAAGAGAACACAAAATAACGTGGATGATTCCGGTAACAACAAATGGCAATCAAATAGACCATATGTTGAAAAAATGGATACAAACAATACAATCACCTACTAATAGACACATATTAATAGCAAAATTAAAAAGGAATATAATCAAACTAAATATTAACAAGGAATGAAAAACAAAAAATGGAACGTAGTAAATTTAAAATACAGTATAGTAAATATAGTATATACAGTACAGAAAAGAATACAACAGTATACTGAAGAATTGGAACAGAAACTAAGAAGACGCAACAACAAGGATATGGAAAAGAAATGGCAACATTAAAAAACAACATAATAGAAACGACAGAACAAATAATAGAACCCCAAAAAAAAAAAGATCGAAAGCATGGTTAGATAAAGAATTTCACAAAAAGAATCAACTAAAAACAACGCGGAAACAAATGGCCAGAAAATGGAAGGCTGGAACAACTAGAACCATACGGAACAGAAAATCAAGAAGATACGAAACTCTATAGATAAAAGAAATAGACAAGCATCTCTGAACAAGTGCAATAGTTATAAAAATAAATAATAAAGATAACAAAAGACTGTTATAATAGTCATTAATACTCCAAAGTACAGATCAATTCCTAATATTCCAACAAACTATTTGGAGAAAACAATAACAGCCATTATCAATAAAAAATTTGTTCCTGTTGACATAAAACAATCTCTAATTTTTCGTGAAAAGTTTTCCAGAACACCTCGAATATATGGTCTACCCAAAATCCACAAAATCAATATTCCTCTTCGTTCCATTTTTAGTGCATACAACTGCCCTTCACAACCATTGGCCAAGTAAGTGGTAAAATTCTACAACCTCTCGCCGAAAATGCTTCATTCTTTGCCAAAAATTCTTTTCATTTAATCGAATTTCAAAACAATACACTTTCTATAAAGTTTCGATATCGTTTCACTCTTTACAAACATTCTTATAGACGAAACTCTAAACATTTTAAAAACTAAATACAGCATCCAGCAAGATCACTTTGTCTTCAAATCATTTTATCTTCCACAATCAATTCTACAGCCAAATAAGTGGTTCCCCAATGTGATCTCCAGTGATTACTTATATATTTATGGAAGACTTCAAGACTTCGAAGCACTATCCACATCAATGCTCACACCCACATGTTGGCTACGATATGTTGACGATACATTCGTCATTTTGTTCCATGGTAGGGTTGCTTTGGTGTTTTTTCAAGCCCATCTAAATGAAACTGATTCATCCCTATCTTTTCTCGACGGTATCATAAAGAAAAACCAATCCCAATATGTTCATCAGTCTGTTTATTGAAAACGTATCCATAGCGATCGTTACTTGCATGTCAACTCTCATCATCTACCTTCACAAATTAATTTAGTCATTAATACTATTGTTTCCAGATCAATATGCCTTTGCGATGATGCAAGTAACCGCTGAGCCCTCTCGTTTAAAACAAACCCTCACCCAAAAGGGTTACTGCGAAAACCACGGTAATAGGAGCATTCACAGACATCAGTCTTCCACTCAATCTCTATCCAAAGACTCTGAACGTCATGATACGAAAGCTTCTCTTCATTACATCAAAAGTATCACTGACAAAATCGATAAAATTCTTAAATCAAGAGAAATAAAGACAATATTTACCCCCTAACAAAAACTTTCATCTGGAATTTTGAAAACTTTAAAGCCGTTGCCCTTATCCGCTTGTATAAACCAAGAATTATCCGAGAAGCCGTAGAAATTAAAAAAGGCCAAATTATTTCAGTAAAGGAGATGACGGTATACGATTACCTTCGACTTGGAAACCTCTCGTAATGAAATTATCATCCGCTCCACCAGTTAATCAAAATCTCACTGTCAGAAATGTTCGCGCCAACTCCCGCGCCAATCCCCGCGCAAATCCCCACGCTAACCCCCACGCCAACCTTCACCCAAACCACGTCATCATCGACGGTATAAATGAACCATCCTCTGTTCCTAGTAACAGTATAGCATTGGTTAGTGATCAGTGCAGTAGTTTTCGTGGGCTCGGGAGACTGAAACCTCGGAATCCCTGAAGAAGACATCAAAGAGGATGTCGAAACCTCGGCGCAATGATAATCGACGCGGTTAAACCAGGAAGACTGTTGAGTTTAATATTAATTCCTGTAAGAGTATTAATCTCAGCTCTAGGTTTAACTGTACTAACTGCGGAAATCTATCGGAACATATATATATATATATATATATATATATATATATATATATATATATATATATATATATATATATATATATATATATATATGTATAATATATATATATATATATATGTATAATATATATATATATATATATAATATATATATATATATATATATATATATATATATATATATATATATATATATATATATATATATATATATATATAGATCTAGCGGTTAATGTGGGCCCCGTACTAAAACGGTATTATACTAACTCCAGGAGAATATACACCGTGTATATTATTATCTGGGTAGCGCTTTATGTAGACTCCGACCAACACGTAGGATTAAATGAACTCCGTAATAGGGTAAAACACTTTTGGGATCCGTATGTATTCTTCCCCGTACACAACTAAACTCCTCCGATGTTGCCAATAATTTGATTAGTCGTAGATTTTTAAATTTTACAGCAGGTAGGTACGTTTTGGAACTTAAAATTTATTTAAATATCAATCAATTTATTCATCCCGAAATTTCACAAATACTTGGTTAATGTAGTTAAATATTTTATGGTGGTAATTTATATTACTTGCTTTAATTATTTTTAAACTTAAGTTAGTGTCTGTTATAAGCTTGGAAAAGGCAATTTTTATGTATTAGTATTTTTTTAATGCATTGAAACTGAAAAATTTATTATATTAATGGACGTTCCGATGTTTCTATTGCTACGTTTTATGATGTACAATATTTGTTTCATAAAGTAGTAAAATTTAAATTATAATAATTTGTAAATCAATCTTAAAATTATAATTTTTTACTGTCTAATTTCAATATTTCAATTTTTAAATGTAGGGAATTCAATATCTTACTATAATACTTTAGTATGTAACTTGTAACAGATACTAAAATAATAAGTAGGCATAACACCTAATTTCGCTTTAACTATAAATGTATCGTATAACGTAACGTAGCAATCAGTAGTGAATCATTACTCAGATAAAATATTTCGGTGACTTTATGGTAATTTGATTATAGCCAACATATCTATTACAATTATTACATATAATATGTTCGGTTGTTTTAAAAAATACTTTGTCGCTTGTAAATTTTGTATCATTCGTGATCAGGCATACGAGTATTTTATTTTTAATTTAGAAGTAAATGTATATATAATATTCTTTTTTCTGTCACTTATTTTAAATATGGTTCACTTATATTCTTCTTACCTTCTTATTCTTCTTCTACCCGTTGTTGCAAAAAGCAACAACGGGTACGAAAGATATCAGGTATCAGGGGTGGTATTTGTCAATCTAAATGCCGCCTACGACACATTAAATTAGAGGACATTTCTCCAAAAACTGTATGACAAACTGTAAACATCGTTTTATCCGCTTATATCTACAGAACAGAAGATTTTTCGTATCATTCAATGGTAATATGGAGAACGCAGACAAACGGTCTCGCTTGGGGTAGCGTAATGGCACCTACACTGTATTACATTTACACAAATGATCAACAGATACCAGTAGATACTAGGATTTTCAAGTAGACCATACATTGCACAACCAAAAACTTTTGTTGCTGGAGTGGAGAAAAATCTAATAGATGCCTTAAATATAATAAAAATGAAGTACGATTTAATTTTAAGCCAAACCCCGAAAATCTTAGGAACGCTCCTTCAATTTTCCCAACACAGGCGCTTTCACAAAACTGAACATCCAATAGTGTGATGAAATCCTTGAACTCTGAATTTCCTATAAATACCTTGTAGATAGTTTATATCGCACGTTGTCAATCACAGAATCTTGTTTAAAACTAAAAGGCAAACTAAGGACCAGAAATAGTATGCTCCGCAAGCTTGTCAGCTAAAAATGGGGCGCACATCCTTTCACCCTTAAAACGTAAATGCTTGCACTTTTCTTCTTGCTTAACTGTCTTTTTCCTTTTATTCCGATATACTCTGTACGAGTACTAGAAACCAATTCGTTAAGGATTTTTGCTTAGTTGAGGAGATATGTTGTGGAATGCAATTTTTAGATTCCTCATGTCTCTAATAACCAGTTTTATCAAAGTCTGTTTTTCCTTGCAATTCTTAGAAGGCACAGATTAAAGCAAAATACTGAATTTGGTTTCAAAAATTAGTTTACGTTTTTTAACCAAGTTTGACATCTTGGCGTCTATGCATGTGTCCGATCTACCTTAAGCGATTTATTTTTCTAAACAATATATTTATAAGAGCTTTCTTTATTTAGTATGTGTTCTTATTCTATACGGATTTGTAGCAATATGATAATGAGGTTAAAAAAGTTTTCTTATTATTTTTCTTTCAAATATTCGGAGTTCTTCCTTATTTGTTTTAGTCATTGTCCATGATTCGCATTCATGTATTAAAATAGGTCTTAAGTGAATTATGCTCTGTATTGAATTGCTTTCTTCTGTTGATTCGCTTGTATTTGGTTTTTATTTTGTTGATTTTAAGTAAAACATTTTTCGTGCTCTCTTCACTTTGTTGAAGATGTCGTTTGCGGAGAGAGTTTCTTATAAGATCAATATCATTAGCAGATGCTAGGACTGCTTTGTACCTTGAGCCATTAATGAATTGCATTTTAAATAGACGTTATTTCTATTTTAGTAAGCTGTTCATTAAATTTTTGAATATTTGAATCCAGAATCTGTATTTTATTCAACTTTTTTATAACACAGAGTTTCTTGGCGCCTATCTTCATCTCTGTTTTTTTTTGTTTAGCGTATCATTATTTTTCTTCCTATGCCGTCCCCATTAACGGAGGTTGGCGACCACATTTCTAAAAGTATCTCTGTCTTTTGCAACGTGGAATAATTCGTCTACAGTCATCTTTGTCCAGTCACGAATAGTTCGCAGCCATGACTTCCTCTTTCTACCTATTCTCTTTTTGCCATCGACTCTACCCTGCATGATGGTCTGCAGAAGACTTTATATTCCTTAGTATGTGTTCCAGGTATGCAGTCCTGCGTACTTTTATTGTTCTCAACAATTTTTTGTCTCGACCCATCCTTCTCAGCACTTCCTCATTGGTGACCCTGGCAGTCCATGGAATTCTCAACATTCTCCGGTATATCTAAAATTCAAAGGCTTGAAGCTTCCTAACTATTTGCGCTTTTACCGTCCATATTTCTACTCCGTACAATAGTTGAGACCAGACGTAACATTCAACAAACCTCAGTCTCAGCGCAGTATTAAGATTTTTGTCACAGAACAATTGCTTGAATTTTAAGAACGCTGCCCTTGCCATTTCTATTCGTACCCTGATTTCTTAGTCTGAATCTAATTCTTTGTTGATGTAAGCTCCCAGATATTTATATTTTTACTCCCGCATCATTATTAAAAGAATTTTGCTGAATGTCGATCTAGGGAATCCGGTGGTATGTACATGATGTTTCCATAACCAACGTTCGAAAATTTGTCTTACTGTAAAGTCATGAGGATTTTACTAGGAAATATAGTGCTGTTTACTAATAATAAAGTTCAAGCAACAATTCCTATATGCACTAACTTGGTACTGATATCTCTGCTCCCCGATACCAGGTAGCAGTCCCGAAAACATTATAACTGCTACACTCATGCTTCCAATTATCCAACGATTAGCCAGTCCAGGACTATACGCCTTATTATGGTACTGATATTGCTGCTGACCCTCATAAGTAAATATAATATGCAAGAAAGGTTTTGGCAATTTAATAGGATTTTGTATGTTAGAATATTATTTCTCCGAGAAAGTGAAAAATATCTATTTGCTATCCGGATTTAATTCATAGATTAAATATTAGAATGCTACAAAATAATGCTATTAGCAGCAAAAAACGGTCTGATAGTAAGTAATGAGAAAACTAAATAAATTTCTTTAACATACAAGAGAGAGGACGTAGAGTAGGGCATAACGTAACAATAAACCCATATAACTTTGAAAGATTGCAGCGTTTTAGGTATCGTAGATAACGCTGTCACATAAGAAATAAAATGGAATATTCAGGTAGCTAACTGATGTAAATATAACACACATAACACTTTTAAATCCAGAAGTCTAATACAAATCCCTAAAATCAGGATATATAAAACAGTGATTAAACCAGTGCTATTGACTTAAATGTAACGAGAACGCTGACAAAACAATGTAAGTAAAACTTAGGTATTAATTAGATCAGGATTACTAGAAAAGCCATCAGAATTATTTTCCAACTTACAAAGGTCCGAATACTAACCAATACCGAGCCGGAACTAATGCCAAGGTCTAACAGATATATAAAGATAGCAACGTCATACAAGAGACTAAATCTCAACGCCAAAGTTACGCTGGCTACATCCAAAGGCTTTCTAATAACTGTATTGCCAAGTTAAACTGGGAGAATGCCCCGAGAGAAAAAATGCCCTTAGGACGTCCACGAATCAACAGGGGAGGTAACATATGGTCAGATTTAGGAATAATGGAACTACCTACCGACCCATCATATTTATCAACACATGCCTGTACAACCAACTGCTATCCAACCTACAATCAATACTTATCTGTTGGGAACTATCAAATCCATTACATGTAGTCAAACGAAGTAGGCTTAAAAAAAGTTATCTTAGGAAAGGCACTAAAGAAATATTGATACATATTTTTAAAACGTTATTTACGTGGCTAAGTTTTCAATAGGAATGAGGAGACAAAAAGCAGAAAAGCCAATAGAACCTTGTTGCGTTCTGACTATACTATGGCGATAACCTTTACAATATAAACAATACTTGAGGCAACTGTTTGTCTCAATTTTGTCATTCAGAATAATTATGTCTGTATTTTTTAATTTGCTAATTTCTATAGATTCTAATTTCCATAGAATCTAAATATATCTTAAGGCCTTTATTTTAAATATACTTTTTTAGTAATGAAAATACGTAGATAGAACCTGGAATATACATTTAACCTTTAATCTCTGGGATAAATCCATCTCCAAAACAATGGCGCCGATATATTTAGTTAAAATTCTGTGCACTTATTTTAACCGTTTATGTCCTTATCATTCATATATGAGTTGTGACCGATATTACAAACTCATTTACTTTTCACAAAGAGACTTCATATTAACTATACTTATTACTATACAAATCTGATTCGAAATATCGTCGAAAAGTAACAGTGTGTAAAATTATTTTTAATGAAAAGTTAATTAGCCATTTCTTATGGGGTTCAAAAGAAAAGCTTTTACGAAAATTTGAGTACAAATAAGACCACCGTAATCAGTTGTACCCTGGGTAATGAATAATTAATTAATCGGCTAATCAGAATCACCCCGTCAATATGATTTTTGTCAAATCGGTCCTTTTTAGGATCAATTATTCTAATAATGTCTATAAATATTAAGGGCATATCTAGAGATAAAGACACTTTACTTTACTTAACCTTATCAGACATATGCGCTTAGCACAAATGTGACGTATTTCTAGTGCAGAAAATACATAGAGGGCAAAAAATAGTGTATTTGGTATTAAGCTGATCGCTGAAAATCACATAATAAATGTAAAAGTGCTATCTCTGCCGGCAAAGAAGCAAAGAAAAACTTAAAATGAGAGAGGACAAAACCAGTCAGCTGAAGGAACCTTTTACCGATGTTGAGCTTGGATCCACTATCTACGTATATAATGAAGAATAGTACGGCACTGACTGAAGATCTGAGCACAAAGCTTATTATAAAATTTGGACCAAAAATACAACAGTTACTGATATCCAAAGTCTTCAGACAAACAAAGCAAAGACAAAGTTGTTGCCTTGCTTAAACCTGGCAAAAACTCCAACGACCACAAAAGCTATCGGTCAATATATTTATTTTGTCAGCTTTACAAAATACTTCTCAAGAGGTAAAACAGAAGAAAAACTCAAATTAAAAGACAAAAGTTGCTATAGACAGGAAAGATCATGTACGTCACCAATACTAAATCTTGCCCAACACAGCAAAGATGGGTACAAAGATATTAGGTATGAGGAGTGGTATTTGTCAATCTAAGCAGCAATTTGCAGTTTTCATTCAACATCTAAGTTACGTTATGCCCTACTCTACGTCCTCTCTCTTGTATGTTAAAGAAATTTATTTAGTCATCTGGGAAAAATTTCTCAAACGATATTAATATTAAAAGGGACTTTAAAGAGCCAAAGCACGCTAAACCGTAAGGTGACTAAACCACACAAAATGGTTATTTGAGAAAAATTATAGCTCGTTCCAGAAAGAATTGTAAATATAACATTAATGTAATTTAAGAAGAAACGCTAAAGAAAAAAAAAACAGTAGCGGTTAGCCTAAATAAAGAAAGACAAAAAGATGTAATTTAATGTTTTGAAAAAATCTGATCCGAAGACTATCTGAAAAACATTTCATAGTATAGACATCGAGCGCGGCGATGCCTTTGCCGTGTGGCGGCCTATATCGGAAACTTTTACTACCATTTGACTATTTGTGTACGATTTTGTGTATGGTTAAGTGGCACACCACAAAAAGTTTTTTTATTTTCTCTTTTGTTCAACAATTAAAATGTATTACTATACTTCTAGATGTTCCAATACAATAAAGGATAATAAACATAAAGCACAGGGTACAAAATTTTATTATTTTCTATGTGCTAGTTGTTATAAACACATAAGCTATACTACAATCAAAAACTATGACCACTATGAAAAAATACGGTAGACTATAACTACATTTGTGCTTTAGCACTATAGTAAGAACAAGATAAAAATCTAAATTCCTACATAATTATATTAACGAGAAGTTAAAAAAACTTTTGTTCGTTATCAGTAATAGAAAGCGAATTTCAGAATATATTATGAAAAATGTTGTTGATATTACAATATCAGATGATAAGAATACAAAAATAAAAAACAACTTACCTTTTCAAAACAACAATCAATCACTTCATTTTATCACGAAAAATTTAAAAATTGTAATGTAATTGAACCCATTTTGTGAGCTATAGTTACATTGATACTTATGTGGCAATTAGCTGTAAAGTCATTAGTCGTTTTCGCCGTATCATATTTTCCTGATATTTTTTGTAGGCAAGCGGTTTAGTTTGTGTAATATAATATCCCCAATTCGTCTCATAATATTTAGTTTTCAAAACAGATGTTACGCTAATTCGTTTAAATTTTTTAAAGCACTTTGCAGTACATTTGAAAATAAGTCGACAGTTTTCCTTGAAGTCTTTACTTGGAGATTACTCATTGTTAAATTTATTAGTTTCTTAGGTAAGCCTAGTTCTGCAATGGTATTTCATAGTTTTATTCTTATGAATATATCATGTGTTTGTTTAAAATCTATAAACTAGTTTAATGTTTTTTTTGTATTCCCAACAATTCTCATTAACTGCCTAATAGTAAATAATTGATCAACGATTTATTAGTTTTTCTAATTCTACACTAATAGTCTCCTATTTGATAGTTCACCTATTCACTCAATCGTTCCAGGTGTATTAGAAAAAATACTGTATATCCTAATAATTAACAGATATATAGCTTATATATATATATCTTATATCGCAATAGTTTGTGCAGTACATTTTATTATCCCTTTTGTGTATGGTATGCTTTTCAGGCCAAAAGGTATATCTACCTAGGCCAAATCCTGAGACTTGACAAAGAGAACCAAAGTGTGGAAATTACTAGAAGAGCAAGACTAGCATGGGCAGGATTTGGAAAACTTAGTTGGGTGCTTAAAAACCGCAAAGTACCCCAATACTTGAGGAGCAAAGTGTTCAACCAATACATCCTTCCTATCATGACATATGGAATGCAAACCTAGACCCTAACCAAGGCAAACATGAATAAACTAGCCACAACAGAAAGAACAATGGAAAGAGCAATGTTAGGTATACGACTGTCAGATAAAAAGAGGAGCGACTGGGTAAGATCAAAAACAAAAGTCGAGAACATAGCAACAAAAATTGCCAAACTTAAATGGAGCTTCGCGGGCCAAACTGCTAGACAAAAAGAACAACGTTGGAATATTACAATACAACATTGGAGACCTTACGAAAGTAAACGACGTAGTTCTTCTTCTACTTTTACTTTTATTGTGTTGTTTTGGTATATATTTTCGATTGTTTTGATTATTCAAAGAAATTGACATTAATTTGATAGTTTCCATTTTATTAGTACTGATGGTATATAACTAGCATATGTTGGTACTATATATCAATTTGAACATGTGGAAGTGAGAGCACTCTCTTGTTAGTAATTTCAGTGTAAATTATGACGAAACCAGAAATAACCCATAATATTCTCCCCGTGTGATCTTAATATTTCCGTTGATTCAATAGTATAGGGTATACAATATTTTAATCAACGGTATGCCAGAGTTTTATTAGTTTTCATATATATATTTGTAAAATGAAGAAGAAAGTTCAGTACAGGCAGTTAAACAGCTGATCTGTCAATTTAGAAGTAAGAGCAAGTACCAACTTGCTAAAAAGCATCTTCTTCTTCTTCTTAGCCTTGTGTCGTCCACGTTTGGACATAGGCCTCTCCCAACTCCTTCCATCGGTCTCTATCCTGAGTAACATATTTCCAATTTGTTCCGGCTATTCTTTTAATATCATCAACCCATCTCATCTGTGGTCTTCCTCTTGGTCGTTTATTTTCGTAAGGTCTCCAATGTTGTATTGTAGTATTCCAACGTTGGTCTTTTTGTCTAGCAGTCTGACCCGCAAAGCTCCATTTAAGTTTGGCAATTTAAATCCAGAAGTGTAATTCGAATCTCTAAAATCAGGATATATAAAATAGTGATCAAACCAGTGCTAATGTGTGGATACGTGACGAGAACGTATTAATTAGACCAGGATTGCTGGAAAAGCCAGCAGAGGTATTTTCCGACTTACAGAGGTCCGAGTACTAACCAATACCGAACAGAACTAATTCCAAGGTCAAACACATATATAAAGATAGCAACGTCGTACAAGAAACTAAATCTCAATGCTACAGTTGCGCTGGCTTTATCCAAAGACTCTATAATAACTGCATTGCCAAGTTAAATTGGGAGGATGCTCCAAGAGAAAAAATGCCCTTAGGACTTCCACAAATGAAGGGGGAGGTAACATACGGTCAGATTTAGGAATAACGGGACTATCTATCGACCCATCATATTTATTAACAAATGCTATCCTACCTACAATCAATACTTATCTGTTGTGGACTATCAAATCAATTACATGTAATCAAACGAACTAGGCTTAAATAATTATCCTAGGAAAGGCATTTCAGAAATATTGACATAACTTTTATAAACGGAATTTACGTGGCTTTATTTTCAATAGGAATGAGGAGAAAAAAAAACAAGAAAAGGCAATAGAATCTTGTTGCGTTCGGACTATACGATGACGATGATCTTTATATAAGGTATAGGGAGAGAATAATGTTTATGTTCAATTTAGAACTCGCTGATTCTCACCCTTTTGAATTGGGTATGTATATGTATTACCATAGAAAATAAAAGCAAGAAAACTATAATTATGAAACGAAAAGAGTACGAAATGAAAAGATTATATAAATCCCTTATATTTACACAGACTGCTTTACAAAAGGTGAACGAATGAACATAAAAACAAAGCTGTTTTAAAAACTTAATATTATTAGACGAATTTAGGATCAATTTCACTCAAAATATGATACGACAGGAAAAAAGGCAATGACTTTTACAGCTGATAGCTTATGAATATTCTCTCGTACTGTTATATAGCAGTTTGTTGTCACATTTTAACCTGTTTATTTCCTTATTATCCATATATGAGTTGTAAACCGATATTAAAAGCTCATTTACTTTTCACAAAGAGACTATATATTAAGTACAGTTATTACTAAACAAATCTGACTCGAAATATCGTCTAAAAGTAACAGTATGTAAAATTTAAATTTTTTTGAAATGTAAAAGATTAGTCATTTTATGAAGTTCATCGTGAAAGCCTTCACGAAATTTGAAGTAATAATAAGACCACCGCAATCGAGCGTACTCTGGGTAATGAATGATTGTTAAATCGGTTAATTCTTCAATCACCCGTTCAATATGATTTTTGTCAATTCGGTCCTTTTTAGGACCAACTATTCTAATTATGTCTATAAATATTAAGGACATATCTACAGATAAAGACACTCTACTTTACTTAAGCTTATCAGACATATGCGCTTAACACAAATGTGACGTATTTCTACTGCAGGAAGCAAATAGAGGGCTAAATCTAGGGTATTTGGTATTAAGCTGATCGCTGAAAATAACGAAATAAACATAATAAATGCCGGCAAAGAAAAACATAAAATGAGAGAGGACAAACAAGTCAGCTGAGGAAACCTTTCAACGATGTTGAGTTTGGATCCACTATCCACGTATATTATGAACAATATTACACAATATTATTCCTCCTGACTGAGGATCTAAGCACAAAACTAATTATAAAATTTGGACAAAAAAAATACAACAATGGCTAATATACAAAGTGTGTAGACAAGCAAAGCAAAGACAAAGTTGTGGCCTTGCTTAAACCTGAGAAAAACCCCAACGACCACAAAAGCTATCGGCCAATATATCTATTTATTTTTTCAGCTATACAAAATACTTCTGCATATGATCCTTAATATAAACCGATATTAAAAGAAAAGCTTCAATTTAAAGATAAAAGTGGCTATATATGACAGGATAGATCATGTTCGTTACACATACTAAATCTTGCCCAACACAGCGAAGACGCATATGAAAAATATCAGACATGAGGAGTGGTATTTGTCAATCTAAATTCTGCTTACGACACCTTAAATTAAAGCACATTTCTCCAAAATCTATGTGATATCCCCTTAGGTAATAAACTCACTTGTATTTTGTATTATCCGCGTATGCCTACACAACAGAAAATTTTCCGTATCACTCAATGATAAGAATAGAAGATGAAGATGGAGAACGTAGTAGAACTGTCTCCTTTGGGGTACCGTAATGGCACCTACACTGTATAATATTTACACAACCCATACCAGTAAATACTAGGACTTTTATTTTGTAGACGATACATCTATTGTTGCACAACCAAAAAAATGTTGTTGCTGAAGTGGAGAAAAATCTAAATATCATATCTTAAACACAATAAAAATAGATTATAAATTAATTTTAAGCCAAACCCTGGAAAAAGTCAGGCGGGCTCCTTCAATGTCCCTAACAGAGACGCTTTCACAAATTTGAACATATACCTGAACCAATAGTGTCTTGAAATCCTTAAAAACACTTTGTAATTCACAAAACTTTGTTTAAAACTAAATGGAAAACTAGAACCAGAAAAATAATATTCTTCGCGAACTTGTCAGCTAAAAATGGGAAGCACATCCTTCCACTCTTAAAACGTAGACGCTTGAACTCTATGCTTCTGCTGCCGAATATACCTTGCTTGTATGGGTGATATCAATACATACTTAACACGTAGATTTAGCTATAAATTAGTCAGCCAAATTCAGCGGATAGACTCACATCCATACATAAGCTCTACAATATCGTAGTTATCAATCCACATAATATCCGAAGATAAGTAGCTAGAGAACAAAAGAAACAAAGTCTAGATTCGTAACATCCACTCCACGAATAACAACCCATTTTATGACTAGAATCGAGGAAAAACTAGCTAGACCAACACATCTGCAAGACATACAAAAAAAAATAAGCTGCTTCTCGCCATCTCAACCCTCGAAAGGAACTTCCTTATGGTAGTTATCTTTCTTAAATCTGCAATGAGGACTCTTGCCTTCAAACACCGGTTAACCTGTGTGAATCTGGGGTGATACAAGATTCATTACACTTTCGTAGTTGACTTTGCCATTCCAATCGCTCTTTTTTGAAGGGACAAGGTTTATTTATTTGAACTAAACATGTAAAGTACAGTCAGTAAGCTATTACTTATATTGATCATTGCAAATTTGACACTAACTACACTTATATTGACTACATATTACCCCTAAATAGGAGATAAAACATTCAGTATGTAATATGGGTGTAAGTATGTAATATGGGTGAAGTGGTATAATTGTTGTTAGATAAATTAAGCATTCTTCTTTTTTTTTGTGCACTACTATCCATTTTTACACAAAAATATTTATTTTAGCACTTCAATATTTATTTTGAGATAACTTTCTATCCAGAATTGTCTGAAGTACACAGATAAAACAAGAAATAAAATAATAAAAAATCTATATAAAAGATATCATAAAACAATGGATAAAATAAAAGAAGTTCTTATCTATCGAATTCTTAAATAAAACGTATGAAGACATACTCACGTTAACAAAATACATTAGGAAATTTCCGCATGTGAAAAAAATCCAATTTGGTAACAAAATCCTTTTGTATCTATAAAGCTATTTTTAGAAAAGCACGTACCTACCAAAAACAGGTAGTTAATAGTATTCATATCTGTTACACAATGTAATCCGTTTGAATGATAACAAAAATAAGGAGTCCATATAAACCGTTCAGACTATACGCGAGAAGTATACAGCTTAATGGCAGAGTTGCCAAACTATCAGAGCTTACTTAAACCGATATACCTATGGTTCCAGTATACAATGAAAAAGATCTGAACGACCCCTATAAGATATACACGTGAACTAAGCAATATACATTCATGATACAGGGGTACTTAAGGGCTCCACAAAATTTTTAAAAATTATGAAACTATACATGTTGACGAATCGACAGAGCCAATATTATGGAATGGTCAAGTGAGCTCCGTATATCGGTGTCGACTTGACCACGGAGCTCACTTAAACCTGAATTTGAACATGGGCAGAGTCCACTTTATGCCGTAGATATATATATATATATATATATATATATATATATATATATATATATATATATATATATATATATATATATATATATATATATATGTATATATATGCATACAAATTTTACCTAATATTTTTGGGAGTACAATGTTAATTTATCATAAAATACCAGAGATATTTATGTCTCTACGAGAAATTATAATCATTGTATTTTATAGGTTGCAGGTACATAAATACATAGTTTTGAATATTTTATGGATCACTATATACCAAGAGTAACATCTGTGTGTGAATGAACACTTTTATACGAAACGTCGTATTTTATTTGGAATTCCAGAAGCACAAAAGGAAACTCAGTTGATATGTTTATTTATTATTTATTCAGAAACTTCCGTAAGAGTATCGTAAATTAACAGAATAGTTTTACGAAGATGAAGACAAATTCACATTCACTCATATTTCTTAAGCTTTTTTATTTTTTATGGATAATACTGCTAAATATATTATTAGTCACGAGCCAAAACACTTGAATTTTTTATCCTTAACTGCTATTGTAGGAGAACGGCAGCTCCCTAGAAAGTTGTATAAAAATACCAAATAATCCCCTGAAACAAGACGACTGATTCCAACAAAGTCAAATTGATTCCTTTTGGTATTTGAAAACAAAACGTTTTTTAATAAAATAAACTTATCACTTACTCACCAAATTACCACAATTAACAAAGACACTTCCTTTTCACCATCGGTTTTTCGCTTATGGGAACTTGAAGGATGCTTTAAATTAATAAAACAATAAATCTCCTGGTATGGAAAATATCTCATACAGTATGTTGCATAAAATGCATACTTAGCACATAAAAAAAACCTGTTAGAGTTGTTTAATTCGATTTGGACCAACAAAAACCTTATCCTAACAATGTGAAGAGAGTATCCGTTCTATGCAGCTGACAGGAGGAGATATACGTCACGTTTAAAGCGCTCATATTGGCCAAATTTGTCATCACCGTAAGGTCTGCTTGCCAATATGAAATTTCGGTACTGATTTTAGTATTAAAAATATTAGTTACAAGTCGATTCAGTATGAAAAATGTGGAATTGTGTTTGCAAATAGTATCTTAATTTTTAATTAGCATATAGGCATAAGTTCTACCAATTTTGCGTTGATAACCTAACAATGAAGTTTGTTTTATGATTAGAGTAAACAAAACACACAGGTGAATAATGATGGTGAAGAAGAAGTTAAAATTATGTGCTATAGCTTTAGTTGCAATAATGATTTATAAGAAAAAAAGACATAGAAAAAAAGCGTTTAAATTACCTAAATTAAATTAAATTAAACTAACTAATTAAATTAGCTATTAAATGTGGAAATAAAGCCTACAATCCATTTAAGACGACAAAAGGACTTCTACAAGGCTGTGCTACGTCCCCTACTCTGTTTAAAATATTCTTGGAAAAGACACTCAAACCATGGAGGAGAAAGTGCGAAGGAATGGGCATACCAGTAAGAGACGAATACCTATACACCTTAAGTTTTGCCGACGATCAAGTAGTCATCGCACAAGATGAAGAAGATCTCAGCTTTATGCTCAGAAAACTAGAAGAAGAATATAAAAACAACGGAATGGAAATAAACTTAGAGAAAACCGAATACCTAACAATAGAAAACAAGGATATGAGAAACCTAGAGATAGACGAGGGAAGACAAATAAATGGAACAGATAAATTCAAGTATTTAGGAACCATAATATCGAACCAGGGAACAACAGAAGAAGATATAAACAACAGACTGAGACAAACAAGAAACTGTATAAGACAACTAAACTCAGTGTTGTGGGATAAGAACATTACGATAAAGACAAAAAAGAGAATATATAACACCCTGACAAGAAGTATCCTGACATATGGGTCCGAAAACTGGACAATAAACAAGAGAAATAGAGGTAGAATAAGAGCAGCAGAAATGGAGTTCCTGAGGAGAAGCTTTAGACTTACAAAAAGAGACAGAATTGAAAACGCAGAGATTAAGCGGAGAATGGGAGTGCAATCAGACATAATCGACTATATAGAGGAGAAGAGACTATCCTGGTACGGCCACGTCAGAAGAGCGGACAGAGGACGCTGGATAAACAAAATCACAGAATGGAGCCCGATTGGAAGAAGAAAGAGAGGAAGACCCCGAAGGTCATTCAGAGATGAAATCGACGAGGCTATGGAGAAAAGAACCCTGCGAGATGGAGACTGGAATGACAGGGAAAATTGGTGAAAACGGTTGAGTGAAGGAAGACAGTGAAAACTGTGGAAATCCTTAGTAGTAGTAGAAAAAAAGCGTTTATGCAAAGGAATAATAAATATGTTGAATGAAGAATTATTAGTAAAAAACCTTTTTTCTCAACAGTTGAGAATAACCTTACTTTTAGTTCATATTTCATCATACAAGAAATTAGAACGTGCTCTCATTTTTAGTACTGAATCGGTTTATGCATCTAATTTGTCGGTATAATATTTTAAGTATTAAATTCAGTACTGAATTTAGCATAATAGCAAGAAGACCTAAGGTTTTTATAACCATACTGCTACAGTAAAAGTAAAAGTCGTTCTTGCACTTTTTATCGATTTCCGAGTCAAAATCATAAACAGCATCAATGTGATCTGTGGATTGCGGCTATAAGGTCTAATTTATATAGAAAAAAACTTTTAAGTAATGATTACTGTAAATTAAATTCCATATATTGTTACAACGCATTAACTAGTTTTATAAAACGTTTCTATAAAACAATAATATTATTATAATAATATATAAATGTAATTTATATATTTAGAACAGTAAATATGCATTTACAATTGCAAAAGTGATGTTGGAATTAGGATCTCAAAAAATCAATATTGAAATAATTACTGAAATTTGTTTTTAGTACATAAATTATTATTATCTTATTGTTAAAAAAATATACATAATACGCTAGTAAAATGTTTGTAATATATAAATCCAACTTGTATTTGTAAATGTAATGTGTTTGTAAAAATATATAAATTTTGAACTGTCAACAAATCTATTTTATAATACATAATTACTAAGATAATGTTATTTATATATAAATAATTAATATACAGACATTATGTACGATTAATTACAAATTTTTGATTTTATTACTGCAAATTTATAAATGGTTTCAGTGGTGTTAAACCTTATGGTAATGATTTGCGAATATTGTAATAACTACTTATTAAAAAGCCTGGAAAATTAAATGGCCATGGAAACTTATATAGACCGATAGTTTTAGCCTCATGTTTATTTAAAACTCTGGAGAGAATGATAAAGAATAAGCTTCAATATTGTTGGAAAAGGAAAAAAATTTACATTATTCACAATATGCCTTCTCTAGAACCTCTTAGAATTTTTGGATATAACTTCAGCATATGATATCGTCCAGTTAAATGTGTTGGAAGAGGAGCTCATCAATATTGAGCTATCAACTTCTTTCGCCTATTTTATTAGATCAGCCTACTTAAATCGATCAGTTTCTTTAAAAATTAGTCAACAGATTTCAGTTTAAAGAATCAGCAGATCTGGATTACCACAATGTAGTATTCTGAGTCTATTCCTTTACAGTCTATATAGAATGGATTAAGAGAACATTATTTTACAAAAATCCAAAATTGTTTAATACACCGATGACGTCGTCATTTACACCAGTGAAAAAAAAAGAGGAAAAATGTATACAAAATATTACTACTGAATTTATCAAAATTCATAAATGGTTAGATGACTCCGGACTTTCCATATCCGAGTCTAAATATCACCTGTATATTCTCTAGAAATGGAAACAAATATCCATTAAAAAACATAAATTATGGATTAGTTATTTTGTGAAATACCTTGACCTATAACTACACTTGTGCAAAATAATCGACTCAAAATTATTTTGAGAGAATACGTCTCCTGTTTCGATTAAAAAGTGTAAATTTAAAAATATTTAATGTACAATCATTAACCTTATTGTCGAGTTTTAAAAACGTTTTGTTTTTGGGTAAATCGGATAACGTATTACAAATAAAGAATGCAAGGCGTAGAGAGGGGTCAGAATTTGACACATTGAAATCAGCACGCACCGACTTGCTTCAGTTAATATCATACGCATTAAGTTCCATTCTTCTTCTTCTTCTCGTGCCACTCCTAGCGGAGATTGGAAATCATCATGGCCACTGCGACTTTGTTAGCAGCGCGCCTAAAAAGTTCAATCGAACTACACCCGAACCATTCACGTAGATTACGAAGCCACGATATTTTTCTTCTTCCCACACTTCTTTTGCCCTTAATTTGGCCCTGCATGATATTTCTTAAAAGTTCGTACTTTTCACCTCTCATCCAAGTATTCCATCTTTCTAGTTTTTATCTCATGTAGAATTTCGCATCTTTTGTCTAAAGTTTGGAGTACTTGCGTGTTAGTGACGCGGTCCATCCATGATATTCTGAGAATGCGCCTATAGCACCACATCTCGAAAGCTTCGATGTTTTTTGTGGTCAACTGTTTTAGTGTCCAAGCCTCTACTACATACAACAGGGTAGAAAAGACATGACACCGCAGCATTCGTATTCGTAACTTTATATTGATATCACGATTGCAAAAAAGTTTGCGCATTCTATTAAAGACTGATCTAGCGATTTCTATTCTACATCTAATCTCTTTTGTTTGATCAGTATCGTCTGTGATCCAAGCACCTAGATATTTATAACAGGACACACGCTCAATCGTTGTATTGTCTATTACAAGATTAGCTCTGATGTTCTTTGATTTCGTGATTACCATAAATTTAGTTTTTTTTCAAATTAATTTTCAAGCCGTAACTGTTACAGTATATATTGAGACTTTGAACGAGATGTTGTAGTTCTACTAGCGTTCCCGTTAGGAGAACCGTATCGTCAGCATACCTTATATTGTTGATCGTCTCACCATTTATTATCAGACCAAGATCTTCTTCCTCGAGTGCTTGTTCACAAATAGCTTTACTATACAGATTAAATAAAAGTGGCGACAAGATGCATCCCTGCCGGACTCCTCGACGGATTTGAATTTCTTCTGTTAGCCTACCATCAACCTTCACATTTGCTGTTTGATTCCAATATAGGTTGCATATAATTCGAATATCTCGGCTGTCTATATTTTTCTTTATTAGAATTTGTCTTAGTGGTTCATGTTGTACTTTATCAAAGGCCTTTTCGAAATCAATAAAGCAGGTGTAAATTTCTTGGTTCATGTCTAAGCATGTCTGTGAGAGTACGTTCATTGCAAACAGAGCCTCCCTTGTACACAGCCCTTTTCTGAATCCCATCTGAGTGTTACTGATGTCTACGTCTAATTTCCTATAGATCCTATAATGGATTATTTTCAGGAACAGTTTCATAGCGACTCACTAATACATCAGTCACTTATACGAAGTCCGCAAGTGCATTACAAATGGATACCACATCCGTTAAAGCAGTTCAAACAGTAGCATTATTGAGAGAAGGCCTGAGCCAAAGGACCGTGGCAAATTGACAAATTTTAAGCCAATCAGCTGTGTCCCGATTGTATCGTCGTGCATAAGATACTAGTGACTGTGTCCGTCGACAAGGAGAAGGCCGTAGACGAATAACAACGGAGAGAGATGATCGAATTCTTGTATCGAAATCACTGAGAAATTGACATTTGACTGGTGCTAATCTAAAAGAAGAGTTTAGAGATGTCCCAGGTTTTGTTACCAACTTTGCACAGTCAGAAGGAGACTTAAGGCAGCCAACCTGATATCAAAAAGGACAGCTTACGGGTCCCAAACTATCTGCAGCCCAGAAGCAAAGGCGATTAGAATTTGCTCGTGAACATCTAAATTGGGACGACTATCAATGGAGTCAGGTATTTTTATCTGACGAAAGGAAGATCTGCCTACACGGCAATGACAAGAGACTTTGAGTCTATAGAAGGTCAGGAGTGATTTGCTTAAAATTATATACGAGAAACTGTGTTATATTGAGGCGGTTCTTGTATGTTTTGGGCAGGCATTTTCTGTTCCAATAATATTTTGGATGGGACAACCGAGTTGGTTTTCGTGCCTGGTGGAGGAAGTGGTTAAACGGCGGATCGTTACATCACAGACATTTTGGAAGAACATGTGGTAAAATAAAGGCATCACGGGGGATTTATTAGTGATGCCTTTATTTTACTGTACGTTAAGGCACGATGCCATCCTGCACGAGTCACTACCACCTATCTGACTGAGATCGGTATACCTACAGTAAATTGGCCTGCGTTGAGCCCAGAAATCATGCACCGTGGAGCATAATGGAATTGACAGCTACGTTTAATGATGAAAGCAATGTCTTAAGAATTTATTAGAAAAGTGATCCGATCCATACGAAATCGATTTTAAAGTATAATTAGGAGTAGGGGTAGTAATATCAAATACTGAAAAATAAAGAAATTCATTTTTTAACTGATGATATCTCTGTTCATAACTTGTTTATTGCATTCGTTCCAATAATGAATATTTTTAGGAAACTCTCTTCGTATTGCATATTGTTTTATAATGCGTTCTGCAAACAACTCAATAGCAGTTTTTATAAGTTTAATAATAAAGTTATGTTTTATCAAATATTTTTATTCTCATACTTCTTACATTAAAACAAGAGGTGTAATATCAAATCTCGCTTTTAAGTCGATTATTTTGCACTCTAGTGTAGATAGTAAACTAATATGGAAAGATTGCATTTACCAAGTTATCAAAAAAAAAACAAGTAAATCTATAAGTATTCTAAAAATTTTTGCAAAACCAAGTAAACGGTAGATCCAAATACTGGTTTACTCTTTAACAAAACAATGGTACAAGCAATAATAGATTATGGGACTCACCTGTATGGAAATGCAATATACTCATATGAAGCAAAGTGAGGCACTACAAAATAAATGTCTAAAAATATATTTTGGGCACCTTAAATCACCACCCATGAATATAATAAGAGCCGAAACAATTCAAAGGCCTCTCAAACTAAGCAGGCAACTATGGTGTAGAAAAATGTTAAAAATTACTTCAAAGAAAGCATCTTACCTTAATAGGACACATGCATTACCACAAAGATATTGGCATTCTACAAAAGTCCCCTTATACCTAGTAGGAAGTTCCGTTAACTTAGAGTTCCCTCAATTTTGCTAGAAGACCGGTTTTTTTTACGTTTGATGGTCGCTTCTCGATTCATCGGAAATAATTTTGAAGCTTTTAACATTAGCGATGAAGGGTTTGGAAACATACCTACTGACGCTCGAATCTTGAGGAAGGTCATAGGTCGATGACTGGCGGCTAACATAACATTGCTTCCTCCTTAACAGATGATTTCTCCTGGAACCTTGTCGAAACTGGAACTGGATGCTAGTATCGGCAACTGGACCCTATTTTACAACTCCCAGTTGTATAAAAGTGACAAGGGACGGTTTTCTCTTGGCACTAGTAACTATGCGGATTGCAACAGGCTGGGCTTCTGTTTCTTTAAAAATCTCCTCAACCATGTTTTGAACCACCCTCCAATCTAATTGACGGCACTTTAGCTTTGGCATGGTTAACTTTTGCACGTTGGACTCCAGTACGTGCTCTCTCAAAGTAATGCTTCCCATATATCTTGGTAGGTTGGTTGGTCATGAGCAGTGTCTTTTGTTACCAGACAAAAAAGGTAACGAGATGCATCTTAAAGTTTCAAAGCTCTGGAAGTTGTCATTGAAGTTCAGCAACTCGACCAAACTTCCTGCGAAAAACGGCTGCCAACCCTGGTGCATCTTTAATACTGGACGAGATGGTAAGGGCCAGTGAGTAGTCATCTATCTGGAAGTGGAACATGCACTTCTGTGAACACCATGTCTCGCTTTATCGGTACTCCCATAGGGCCCCATGAATCCCTTAGATGTGGGACCAGATACTTCTCGAACTTGGTTAACTTATACTCTTCATCTACGTCGTGGTCTGTTTTGAATGATGTACAGGCACAAATGTGTCTTCTTTAACGGCTGCTTGCACAGTGCTGTCATCAGGTGAATGAAAAGATATCTCCTTGTTACCAACTTTGATTACCCTATTCCTAAAATCCAATTGAAATCAGCAACTATGACAGTATGGACGAACGTTTCTGCTCCAATTCCTAATTGTATCTGGATTTCTACGTGGATGTTATCATTTTTACCTGTGAAGGTCCGCAGTTGCAACCTCGTTGATAGAAGTTTCTGATGGCTGTTTATAATTCCCGGGCGTACAATAGTCCTGGTCGCCCCTGTATCCACCAACAACGTATTTTGTTTACCATTTATTTGTCCATCTACATATACACTATCTTCACGACATTTTAAAGAAGCTATTAGTACTAGATGATCTTTGAAAAAAATCCTGGTCGACGCTGCATCTCTAGGTGTTTCCTGCTTTCGAGTTTCTTGATTTGTGTTGTACTTAAAGTATTTACTTGAACTTCGTGCGTGTCCCTTTTTACCACAATTACAGCATCTTATGGTCTTCGTTTTCTTGGATGCAATGCCTTTTATCAGATTAACAATCTGGTCAAGTTTGATTTTCTTTCTCTTTGATGGCCCTAACTTTACTTTACCCGCCAGAGGCCTACGTAGCTGATTCATATTCGAGGACGGCGGACAAGACATCGACCAGCGTCTTGTGACGAGCTAATTGCAGTATTCTCTGATACCTGATGGTCATGAAGACCATCAGTAAATAACAATATATCCAGATATCAAAACTAGAGTAGACAAATTTAAAAATATAAACATTAGTGAATCAATAAACCACATTGAATCACAAATTTTAAATTTTACATAATGAGATTCTTAACAAGAAAGTCGTCATTTATTTATTGGTATAAGGATACAAAAGGCATAAGAGGCAATAAAATAGTGGATAGACTAGCAAAAGAATCCCAAACTACAGGAGAAAAACAAAATCTTATAATACCTCTTTATAACCTATTCATAAAAAAACCAAATTAAAGAACCATGGCAAAACTTATATATCGAATTTACAAACGGATTAAATTTTGCCAACTTAAATTTCCAGACAACTCTCTCTCTCCAATGGCGCTACAGCCCAAACCGGGCCTTGGCCTCCTCCAAACTATGCCACCAACCTTGTGGGTCCCGCGCCGATCGTCTCCAGGTTCTCACGTCTAGCAAATTTGGCGCGTCCGCTGCCACTTCATCCTCCCATCTTTTCCGTGGCCTCTTTGGTCTTGCGCCCTGCATTTAACTATCAAGGACTCTTTTCGGCAATCTTTCTGTCTCCATTCTTACTACATGACCAGCCCAGGGAAGTATCTGAAGTTTAAATGTCTCCAGACAACTATGGTGCTATAAAAAACCAAATAGAAACTTTTTCTGTACAATAAATCGAGTACTTGCCAAGCATGCACTAAAACCGTACTATAAGCACAAAATATGAATTATAGACAATCTATACTACAGTTGTGGTGAAATGGGAACATTAATATATACAGTGTGTTCCAACGAAAATTTGACCCCCCCCCCCGGAAACTCCAAAATTTGAAAAACACGCCAATTTGTATTGGAAGGGGACGAATTTTCGTGTAAAATTCATGCCCTTAAATGTAACCCCCAACTGCCCCGCATCAACCCCCAGTTTTTTTTAAATAGCAAGTTTGATCGAGTGACACATCATTTAAAAGTTATTTTTTTTTCTCTCAGTAGGGAGTTACATTTGAGGGCATGTATTTTGCATAAAAATTCGTCCCCCTCGCAGTACAAATTGACGTGTTTCTTAAATTTTTAAAGAAACTCTTGGATTCTGAGTTTCTGGGAGGGTCAAATTTTCGTTGGAACACACTGTATATCCTACTTGAGTGTTCAATATACAACATAAAAATTAATAAATTATATAATAATTTAATCGAATATTAGATTAATCTTCCTATAGATGTAAGTTGTATTATTTTTTCCAAAAATATTATATTTTATGAACTTTACCAACACATTATAAACTACTACAAGAAACCAAAAAGTATGTATAATACAGATGTGGTAAGGCACTTTGACAGTCCATAACAAAGTGCCTTTCGAATTAAGTAGAGAACTGCGTAATGGTTTACTAAGAATATCTGAAGACCTCATTGTCTTCTTTATATATAAATAATGTTTGACTGAATAAGTATGCTTCCATAACAAACGGTGCAAGTAAAACTAACTCACTAACGAATATTAATAAATGTATTATGCTCATAATGTAACATAGAGATACTCACTTCACAAATCCAACAAAGTCTGGCTAATTGGTCACTGCCACTTCAATTAATAGCAGACAAAAAATTAGAAAGATTTTATTCTAAAAATTTATTTTTATAAAATGTTGGTAAGCTAAACCGTACCTGGATGATTATTAATTAACAACCAGCTATGAGAGTATTCCTATCGTATCATCAGAACGAGTTTTGGTTCTTTTATAGCTATATTAAAACGGTATTAAGGAATTAAACAATAACTTACATTTATTTATCGATATTCGGAGGTACAACTGACTAATATTTAAATAAATTTTATTAGGCAAAGGTAGAGTATCATAAACAATAAAATAAATTGAATAAATCCTGAACACGGTCGTAAATGTTAAGTTACGTTATCACAGATAACATCAGCGGATGTTGCTGTTTTTGATCTTCTGATAAAAATTAACTTTTAACCGAAAATGTACGAAATCAAATTCTTCTTCCTAAGAGTTATATTTTATTTGCAGAACTTCTTGATTTGTATTGGTTTTTCGACAATATAATCTACCAGTTTCTTGATAGCTGTTGATAGACTACTTCCTAATATTTACAGCATGTTTTACAGTTATGACGACACATTCATCTTCTTATTTTTTTTCTGATATTTTTAGAAATAAAACAAGATCAAGCATTGAAAGATGGAGAAATTATCAAATATTTCGACACATTTAAGTATCCGTGTATGACCATCACGAAAGAAGGAAACGTACGAACACATATCGTAGACGATATGATGAAAGAAACTTTTAATGAAGGATATGAATAATACTAGAACTCTGACTTTTGACGAAATGGCTCTAAAGGGTTTTTTTGAATATACCATTTTCAAAGTAAAAACGTTTCACGTCACGATTTATACAAAGTGACGTCAGTTATATTTAAAATTTCCAGAACATCAACCTTGGAGTTGAAATTTCCCTAACAAAGCTAAAAAATACGACATCCTTACGAAACTGCTTGATTTTTCTGTTCGGATTTTTTTATATTTGTTAAATGGCAACCATGTCAACACCGCGCTTGGTTATGCGCATTCATTTCCATTTTTAGAATTAGTAAAATTAAGTAAGAAGTATAAGAGTGATAAGAGTGTACACATACCTAGACGTGTAAAACCTATTCTATTACAATTAAACGAAATTACAGTCCACAGCGTTTCAATTCAATTCTATTTACCAGTGAACCAGCGAAGAAGTGAAGACAAACCAGTGTTTTCACATTCTATTAAACACTTTCATAGGCGCCAACATGGTATTATAATAAGAAAAATGTATTCGTGATTACATTTAGAATTTTAGAATTTTATTGAATAAATACAAAAACATTTCATGTGATATTTTATGCAACATTTTGTTTAATTTTAATTATTCAAAAATAATCATGTTAATTAAATAGACTAAAACTAATACAGAAGAGTTGAGTGTTAGTGGTATCTGTGATGTTATTTACGACATGTAAAAAACAAGTAATAGTATTACATAATAAAAGTTAGGTACTGATTACAACATAAGACTACAACGGGGAGTAAGACAAGGAGACACCATCTCTCCCAAACTATTTACCCTTGCTCTAGAAGACATTTTTAAGAAACTAGAATGGAACAATAAGGGTATCAACGTCGACGGATCATACTTGCGATTCGCAGATGACATAGTTTTAATAGCTGATAATATCCAAGAACTAAATGATATGTTACAACAATTAAATGCAGTTTCAGGAGCGGTAGGCTTAAAAATGAACTATAGCAAAACAAAAATACTGAGCCGAGACCAGACAAATATAACAATACAAAATCATACCATAGAAATTGTTGAACATTATGTATATCTAGGTCATGTTATCAAACTAGGAAAACCAAATCAAGATGCTGAAATTAAAAGAAGAACACAACTGGCATGAGGCGCTTTCGGCAAATTAGCATAGATCTTGAAAAACACCTCCATCCCTGTAAACTTAAAGAAAAAGGTGTATAACACATGCATACTACCAGTTTGTACTTACGGCTTGGAGACAGTAGCCCTTACCAAAAAATCTGCTAAAAAATTAGAAACCACCGGCTCTCCTTGAAAACTACCACCAAAGTATTCTGAGGTGCTAGTTGTAGATAGTTCTCTTTGATTCACCTACAAATACGACGCAGGACTGTGTAAGCCGCATTAGCCATGTCCAATTTCTGACTCGCTTTCGTAACCAGAGCGAGATCATCGACACATAAGCTATGAGATATAAAAAAAATAAAAATAAAAAATAAAAATAAAAACGTTTATTGCCTAATAAAATTTAACATGTCATTGAGTATATCATTCATTATAGTCTTCTTTCAGCGTCCCGCACTTGCACCGCCAGCTTCTTGATTATTCGTCCTCTCGGCATCCTGGACCTCTTTGTGTGGATTTATCCTCGTCTTCTTCTGTAGGTACTAATTTACGGCACCGTACCTTCCCTGCTTGGCTGTTTTCCGGCAACCATCCGGCTAGACCCTGATCAGGTGGTCGATCAGTCTATGGGTAGTTCTATGCATCCTCTGGTTCCTGTTATTCTCGAGGATGACCCTGGTCTTATGGAGTCTTCTTGTAGCCTGGTGGAAGAAATACCTGATCCTTTTCGCGGCCACCTCCCTCAGTGGTGTATACTGGAGCCTTTCTCTGATGGTTGCGTTCGTGATTCTGTCTTCCCATGATGCTCCGTCGATGATCCGGTAGCATGATGTTTCCGTGGCTTCTAATCTTCTCCAGTGTGTTTCTGCGATGGAACTCCACACTGGAACTGCGTACAGCATCACCGATCTAACATAGGCCTGGTACAACTGAATTTTCTTGGCCTTAGACAGCGGGCTGGTCCTAAAAATGAAAGGAAGAATTAGTCTTTTAGCTGCATTAGCTTTTACCTTAGTTTTTTGTATATGCATCCGGAAGTTGAGTCTTCTGTCGAGGTGGACTCCTAGGTATTTGACTGAGTCTTCTTCCTGGATCCTGTTGCCTCCTATCCTGATTTGGTTTTGTGTTGGTCTCGAACTCTGGCTGAAGACTATGAACGGCGTCTTTTGGGTGTTGATTTTTATCTTCCATTTTTCGGTGTACCTCGTGATTTTTTCTAAGTGATTTTCCATATTCCTGATGATTCTTTCTTCGTCTTTTCCGGATGCATACACTGCTGTATCGCCTGCATAAAGAGCTGTTGAAGTTCTTGGATCTGTAGGTAGGTCTGAAACAAAAATGTTATATAAAATTGGAGATAAAATGCTGCTCTGAGGCATTCCTTCCTGAATATCTTGAATTGCTGACATCTTTTGGTCCGATAGCTATGAGAGTGCATTCTCTCGGCATTTATAGGCTCGGCACCCCATGGTACAGAACATTCCACGGGGAGGGGCCTAGTACCGAACCCTGCGGAACACCCTGCGATAACCTGGTGTTGGTATCTTTTTCCTTATCGACCTTAGTATTTTCTATAGTATTTTAAATGACAACCCCTTTTTGTTACTTTTCCCAACCGTCTAAAAATATTTATTACAATTTTACGTTTTATTGCGATTTTTACATTGCTCAACACACACCAATTCTGTCCATTTCATTCATCCTGCTCGAACTATATACTGCACTCACATTCATATGTTTCTACATTAAATGTTTACCATCTAAAAATTGCATTGCGAATTTACGTTTTATTGCGATTTTTAAATCGTTCAATACCACTTCCGTCTATTCTATTAATCCTGCTTGAAGTTTATATTATACTACACGCACGTCCATATGTTTCCACTTTAAATGTTAAACATGTTTCTACTTTTATATAATAGTTAACAAGGCACTCAAATTTATGTCACTTATTTCTCAAAATACCCTCAAGCATAATACTGACTGCTTGCCATATATCAACTTTAATTTATCTCACCAAAACAAGAATTAAAAGGTAATTACATATTCTACCGAAGCAATAAATATTTCTGGAATAATTAACTTCTTGTTACAATTCTTTACTGGCAAAAAACCTTAGCTGCCAATCTCGTATCTGATTTATATGCACATTCTAATGCAAAATAAGGAAATAAACTTTATATGATATACAACAAATGCACCGACTTGTTTCTTTAACAATGAATATCGTTGTCAAAAACATAATGCGTATCAGGGTCGTACGATGAGGTGTGTTAGTTAAAGGAGAATTTTTTGCCTATTACCTATTACAAATAATTGTAATGGTTGGGAAGAGGATTTATTTCAACTTAAACACTGCAATGATATCCAGTATTTGTTGTTATTTACATTACAATGAGATATTTTTAGAGGGGGTCTTTTGTTACCAATTATTAATTTTTGACATGTATTGATCCGCAAATGTAGCAAAGCTAAAATAAATTCAGAAAAAAGGAGAACAGCCAAAAAGTATAACAATTTGTTATTTCTACATGCAGATGGTAAATAGATGAGTGAATTATATTCGCATATGGTTTGTTTTGTATGTGTTGAAAATGATATGGACTTTGTACATTGCAGCTTTACCATAGTTGGTGGTTCGTTTTTCTTTTTTCTGAGAAGAACATCATTGACATCTTCTACGGTTCTTTCCTTCGATAAGTAAATGATCTCCCACGTTTTCCCACGAACATTTTTTTTTGTTTCTTCGCTGGAGAACGTTCAAATGAAGTCGGGGCTTTATTTTTAACAGCATCATGGCGTCTTCCCAATGAAATAAGTCCCTCAGCTACACTTAGTAAAGGCAATTTTAGATCATTGTGTAGTACATGAGAATTTTCAACAGCCATAATCACAAAACGAAAAAATACTTTCTTCCACCATTTGGTAGACTTCTTATCAAAGTCATACAAGCCCAAAAAATGATCTGTTTGGTTCACGCCACACAGTTTCTTATTATACATGTAAAGAAGTTTAGAATATCGCACATTCATTTTAGAGCCATTCTTTATTTTTTGGTTTCACTTCTACTTGCTTATCTTCAAAGCAATTGCTTACTGCTAACAAGTCTTTAGTATCTTGCCATCTGCAAATTATGGTACCGTGAATTTCTGAATATTCTGAATTATAACAGATATATGGATCATCATAAATTGCTTCGAGCATTGGCTAACTTTTTTTTAATTTAACCCAGCCTGTGAGACTTGTACACCCTATAAATATGATACTCGGGTGTTAAAATTCATTGAGGCTAGGAGGATTAACTCTCTTACTCTTATACTCAGGAGTCACTCCGCCGCGCCCCAATGCTCCAGACCATCCCTTTCCCCCCTATACCACTCTGTGGGCCTCTCGTGCCCGGGTTTAAGATTTTTTGTTAATTTGTTATTTTTTTGTGGCTTTCGCCTTTTTATTAGTAGTTTTGTAATTTTTTTTGTGGCCGAAGTTGTTTTTTATGTTTTTTGTATTTTTTTGAGAGATGTCTATAAAGTAATATCATTAGTCATTATAAAAATTGCCAGTGCTATGTGCTGGGTTGTCTTCTGTTGAAGCTACGATTTTCTAGACTTTAAATGTTGGCCAAGATTTGCTGTTTTGGTCTTTTGTGCTTCCATCGATGGAACGCATTACATCTTATTATCTCTCGCAGTATCGGACTTGGGTGATTCTCTAGCTCAGCAAACTTTGTTACTTGTTTTAGTTCTCTAAACAGGAAACGTTCAGAAACGTATCGGGGTATATTTGCCACTTCTCTGAGGCTGTTATTATGTGCTGCCTGTATCCTTTTTTTGTTTGATTTACTTATGTGTTCCCATGCGAGAGCTGCATATGTTATTATTGGAAATATGATGCTTTTAATCAGCCTTTTTTTGTTTTTAGTCTTAATTTGCTTTTTCGACATATGAGTCCTCTTATTACTGCTCTGCATGTGGTTGTTTTTTGGACGGTTTGGTCCACATGTTGCGTCAAGGTTAGTCCTTGATCCATTGTGACTCCTAGGTATTTTGCTTCTCTTTTCCATTCGACGGGATTGTTTTGTACTATAAGCTGTTCATCTGGGGTTTCTCTTCTCTTTTTAAACATTACTGCTTTAGTTTTTTCTGAGTTGATGGCTATTTTCTATTGGATACTTCATTCTTTTATGTTATCCAATGCTGTCTGTAAGTTGTTTACAGCTTCATCAATGTTTCTGTGTTAAGCTGCAATTGCTGTGTCATCTGTATAAAGACTGAGAAGTGTTCTTGGTGTTCTTGGAACATCGGCGGTGTATATTTTATATAGTAGTGGTGACAGGACCGCTCCCTGTGGCACTTCGACATCCGGAGCTCAGTGCTCGAGCAGGACTTGTCCTATCCTAACACTAAACCTCCGGCCGCCCAAGTACAATGAGATTAGTCCTGTCATGGCTCCGCTGTATCCATAGCTTCTCATTTTGTAAGTCAGTCCTTCATGCCAGACTCTGTCGAAGACTTTGCTTACATCCAGGAAAGCTGCTCCTGTATTTTCGTTGTCGTTGAATCCAGCTGTTACGTACTATGTTAGTCTGAGTACTTGTAGTTCGCTGGAGTGTTGTGCTCGGAATCCAAACTGAGCTTTTATGACTATTCCTAACCTGTCTGTTTCTGATTGGAATCTGCTTAGTATGACTTTTTCTACAATTTTGCTGACTGCTGGGAGTAAGCTTATCGAACTGTAGTTTTGCATAAACGTGTGATTTTTTCCAGGCTTTGGAATCATAATTATCGTGGGCTTCCTTCCATCAGTTTGAGAGGAGCCTGTATCTGAGTATTGCATTTGTGATGTTCGTTAAAAATACAATTGTTTTCGCTGGCAGATATTTTAGAGCTATGTTTGAACTTTCATCTAGACCAGGTGGTTTTTTCAGTGAACTATTCTTTATTAACTTTGATAAAATAAAGGCAGATATCGAGCACAGTTTTATTAATTAAATCTTTTATTAATTAAATTAAGAATTAATAAAACTGTGCTCGATATCTGTCTTTATTTTATCAAAGTTCATTTATTCGAGCATTCAACCTTATATCAATTTATTCTTTATTAGTTCGTTTATTTCTTGTGAAGGTGTGGGTGTGATTATTTCTTCTACTTCTTCGGGCATTTTTTGGTATTCTTCGACTTCTTCAATGAAGTCTACGTCTTCGACTTGGTGATAATTTAGTGTACACTCTCTCGAGAGTCCTTCTCATCACCTCAGCTTTGTCTTTAATGCCGCATCGACTACAGATATATTGTCTTGATTAAGAGTATCTACGAAACTGGTGCAATTTATGTCAGACTTTATGAAGATAATAAAAAGTTCTGAATAGAACGTGGAATTATACAGGCTAATCCTACGTCTTCGAAATTGTTTAGAGCTGTGGTCCAATATATGTTTGAGCAAATGGTACAAGAGGATAATATGGAAATTAATATAAATGGAGAGGATCTAAACCACCTAAGATTTGCCGATGACATCGTTACAATATCTGATAAAGTTAATAAGGCTACAGCAATGCTGGAAACGCTCTATGAAGCATTAAAAACAATTGATTTTTAAATTAACACCTTAAAGACAAAATTTATGACAAAAGTTGTAGTCAGCGAGAAAATTCAAATTTGATGCCATAGCATCGACCAAGTAATAGCTTACAAATATCTAGGGCATGAGATTCGCTTAGGCCGAGATAATCCGACAACTGAAATACAAAGAAGGGTAGGTCCCACATGGGCTGTCTTTGATAGACTGAACAAAATTTTCAAGTCTAATATTCCAGTTTGTTTATAAAGAAAGGTTTTAACCAATGTGTTTTATATATATATTTAGGGATTCTACAGTATTCACTGCCTTCCCTCGCTCAACCGTTTCCATCTCTCTCTGTTGTTCCATTCTCCTTGTTTAGTCCCAATGTGTTTTATCGGTCCTTAAATATGGTGTACCAAACACTTACTTTTATAAAAAGGAACAACAAATAAAATAAGAGTTACACAACACGCTGTGGAAAAGGTATTTGGTTGAATTCGTTTCCACTGGTTTTGATTGTGCTGGTTGGTGGTCATTTGCTGTAGTGGTCGCGGTCGATACTGTAGATAATATTTTGATCTTACCATATAGTGGTCAGTTACGCACTCCGGTCCTCTTAAGACTCTTACGTCTTCTACTTGTATGTGTGTCTTGTTTTGTGATAACATAATCTATAATTGACTTAATGTTTCTCGTTGATTGGACCCAGATATACTTATGTATGTGCTATGTATGCACACTGCTTGTGCTTTCTCTACTAACTTCACTATAAGTATGTATAAAACCTCCCATGTCTTCGCTACCTCGACCTTTTTTTTGTTTCGATAAGAACTGTGATATCCGATTTTATTTATTTTACTTCTGCTATGACTTCGTCTGACTTGGTTCTCGACCCTTGGATATTCCATATTATTATATTCAAATTCCTTATTGGTTTTTCGTTAATGTTTCTCGTTGGTTGGACCCAGATATACTTATGTCTATTTTTATAATGGTAGAATGGCTTTAGAAATTTCAGAGAGTACTGTTCGCAGAATTAGATTAAATGTTTCCCATTTCCATTTATTTTTACATCTCCTTATTTACCTCCTACTTTTTCATTTGCTTTCTTTTCCTGTCCAAGCATTAAAATCTCTCAACAGTACAATTTACACTACATTTATATTTTTAATAAGTTTGTTTATCTGTTTTTGATGCACTTTCTGATGATGCATATATTCAATGATTTCGAGATCGTACCCTTTCCACGTAATCGATACTCTAATAATTCTGTCAGTGATTTGTTCCCAGCTTTTTAGGTTTCCTTTTAAGTATTTTTTTATCAATATTGATACCCCTGCTTGTGTTCTCTTGTCTTTCTCTACTAACTCCACTATAAATATGTATAAAACCTCCCATGTCTTCGCTACCTTGACCTTTTTTTTGTTTCGATAAGAACTGTGATATTCGATTTTATTTTTTTTTTTACTTCTGCTATGACTTCGTCTGACTTGGTTCTCCACCCTTGTATATTCCATATATTTATATTCAAATTTCTTATTCGTTTGCTACGTCGTCTTCGTTATTTTCGGTTCGCGTTTCGAGGCCTGATTTTAAAATTTTTTGCAGTGCTTTTTTTTTGCAGGTGAACAAGAGCAGGCCCTACGCCCCAACCCCGTACTAGGAGTACCAGGATTTTCTGTTGGGGTTTTCGTCTTTAGTCAATAGTATGTAGTAGAAGGAAACATCGTGACCCGTCTGCCCTCGAAAAGCTAATAGTCATTTAGCGTCGGCAGAAACAAGAGTCAGTCAAGAGAGGCTGATAGAAAAGATTAAAGACATTTTACTCAAGACAACGCCAGTTGCGTTTTATAAGCGTACGTTCCCGCTCCTACCTCGGGGTGTTGACTACAGACTGCGTGGGTCCAGCATGCCATAGCATAGAGCGTAGGGTGCACGTCAGTATTATAATGTAGACACCCCTATTCATGACCTTGCCAACGCTAGACCTCTTAGATTGAAAGTGAGCTGTCAAAGATTAAATAACACAGTGCTATGAATACAATTATTAATGTTCGTGGTAACAAATAATAGTAGATTTGTATTTTGTCAGAATAAACAATTAAACTGTTTTGTTGTTGTAGCAATTTATAGACTAAACGCTTTATAAACGGTATGCTGAAATTTAAACCCAAAACTACAACAATTAATTTCAAGCTATACTATACCAAGAATCAGTAATTTGCACAAACACCTGATACGTAGAGAGACATTTCAATTTGTTATTGACAGCCAGTAACCTTCAATACAAGCATTTATTCCCTTTAATAATTGTCACTGGAGCCGGCTTTGAACATGTGTACCTGCCGCAACAAAATGTGGGAGTTCATGACATTCCAAAAATAATTCGGTCTCCAGACTATCAACGTGTTTTGTCTGAAATGCGTTTAATTATGGCAAATATTTTATTCGTCGACACATCAAGTGCAGTTGTGGCCACGACAGACGCGTTTTATCTTTTGTTGGAGCTCCGCGCCTCAGCGGGAATGACGTCACATGAAGGATGTCTGTCGCAGAGATGTCCATTACGGAATCTAAAAATGATTCGGGTCTTTTCAATCAGTGTGTAAAAATTTGTTTTTGGATATTTATTTTTACAAAAAAGTTTTAGTACAAACACGACACGTGTGTGTTTAGGACAACCTAAAGTAATATTCATTCATATATATATATATATATATATATATATATATATATATATATATATATATATATATATATATAATATATATAATAACGGATTTATTACGGCTGTCGCCGCTTCTCCGCCCCCAATTTCCATCTTTTTCTGTCATATGCAGTTGCCTCTTCTAAGTCTCTTGCCGCCATTGCTTCATCAATATCGTTGCGCCAACTTCTCCGTGGTCGTCCTCTCTTTCTTCTTTCAGGAGGGATCCATTTCAGTACTCTCCTAGGCCATCTGTACTCTGGCATTCTTTTAACATGTCCGAACCAGATTAATTGTTTTCTTTCTATGTCATCATTGATATTTCTCTCCATTTTCATTTCGTTTCTTATTTGTTCGTTTCTAACTCTCTCCAGTTTCGATCTACCGCAGCTTCGTCTCAGATAATCCATTTCTGTCGTCAAAAGTTTGTTTCTATTAGCTTTGGTGACGTCCCATACTTCCGAACCGTAAAGTGTAATACTTTGGACTATACTACCGTAAATGTGTTTTTTGGTTTCTCGTCGAATTGTTTTTTGCCAGAGAAGAGAGTTTAAGGCACGGGTCGCTGCTCTGCCCTTGTTTATTCTTTCCCTGATTTCGTCTGCGCTATTTCCCTTCTTGTTGAAAATGACCCCCAAATATTTGCAGGATTGCACGCCTTTGATTTTGTCGTCTTCCAAGACTAGGTCACATATTTCATCTGTTCCCACTGAGAGATATTCACATTTTGTCATATTCATGTTTAGACCTGCCACCTCATATTCTTCTTGCAGTTTTCTTACCATATAGTTAAGATCGTAGCTGTCTTCGGCAATTACTACCTGGTCATCCGCAAAGAAAAGTGTATATAGCTTGTTTTCTTCCACCGTTATTCCCATGTTTCTACATTTTTTTACCCATTTCACTAAGGATCTGTCCAAATAGATTTTAAATAAGGTGGGTGACAGACAGCAGCCTTGTCTTAGTCCTTTTGTTGTTTGAAAAGGAGAGGTGATTTCTTATCCCATTTTAATTCTTGCAAAGTTTTGTTCGTAATATTTTTGAGTGGCCTTAATAAGAATTGGGTTTATTTTCAAGTTACCCATTTCTATCCATAGTTGGGAGATCGGTACACTGTCATATGCTTTTTCCAAATCTATTAAAGCTATATGAGTTTCTCTATTTCTCTGCACTCGTTTTTCCATTGCAATTTTTAATGTGAAGATATTATCCATAGTGGAGCGTCCGGCCCTAAATCCCGCTTGTTCTTCGGGTTGTTTGTCTTTGATATCATTTTCTATCAGGTTTCGTAGTACTTTTGAGTATAGTCGGCCTATAGTAGCAATCACTGCGATCCCTCTAAAGGTTTTAGGATCCATCTTTGTGCCTTTCTTGTGTATTGGAGAGATATACGATTGTCTCAATTCTTCTGGAACTTCTTCTCCGTTTAAGCATCTTTCGAATAATTTTCGGATCATCTCAAACAGTTTTGATGATCCATACCTAATCAACTCTGGATGTATTCCGCCTGGGCCTGGAGATTTTTTTAATTTCATTCCCTTAACTGATTCATTCACTTGTTCTATTGATATTTCGATTCTTCCTTCTACTTCCACTTGTTCATTTGTCTGTTTAAACCTTTCTCTTCTCTCTGTTAATAAGTTCTCAAAATGCTCTACCCATGTGTTCTCTGGTATTCTATTTATTATGACTTGGTTTTTTGTCGTTGTTCTCATCGTTTTTATAGTTCTCCAGGCTTCAGAGCTCTTTGTCCCTCCTATATGGTTGTCTAGGTATTGGCATTTTTGTTCCCATGTACTATTTTTCTTTTTAACCACTTCTCGTTTGACTTCTTTATTCAAGTTTTTATATTGTTGTTTTGTATGTTCGTCTCCCTGTTGTAATAACTGTAGATATACTTCCTTCTTTCTTTTTATCTTTTCTTCCACTTCTTTATCCCACCAATATGGGTTATCTACTCTTCGTACCTGTGGCCCTAAGGCTTCTAGCGCTGCGTCTTTCATGCAGTTTTTTATATGTTCGTATTCATCCGTCGTTGATCTGTGTGATTCCTGTAGATATTCATTCATTAAAAACATTTTATTATAGAACAACTATATTAGTAAAACAAGAATTTTGAGTGTAAGGCTAAAAACAAATGCTACAGTGTGGAAAAAAGAATAGATTACCGTTAATTATTTGATAGTATTAGCTTTTATGGAAAAACTTTAACACATCAACTTATTTTTTCCACAGTTCCATTTTTGTATTATGTCCTCCACTTTTGTCCATTGCATAATACATTTGTTAGTTTTTTATCTCTTAAAATGGTGGTTAGGCCTATCAATTCATCTGTGGAACATGTTTTTACGAAGGTAATATGTGGCACAAAAACGGTTTAAATCAATAAACTTTCCAGATTGGTTTTCACGAGAATTAATCACGCACAAAAAAGTTAGTCAATGGTGCTGTGTACTTACCATCACGTTCATCTTGGTCAGTATATGGTGAGCATTCCACCTGTATGTTGGCCTTAGCGGATAGATTCAGTGATTGTGAATTCTGTATTTGTGATGACTACAATATACGTGAGGCATCTTGGGATAATCTTAACAATGGTGTTTCAGTTGAGTATCTGCAACATTCTCCAGCAAATATTATTAGTACTTGCTACCATTTTTAAAATATGTCACAAGTAAATGCTTTGCCTAACCTTAATAATAAATTTTTAGATCTAGTTTTCTGTACTCAGAGGGATGCAGTTGTGTCGATTTCAACTGATATTTGATTGAATACTTCACAACATCATTCAGCTTATACTATATTGTTGCATGCAGCCAATTTAAATTTGTTTCTTAAATATGATTCTTCTATCATGATTTTATAAAAATGTAATTATCAAGTTTTAAATTAATATTTAGCCTCAATTCCTTGGAACAAGTTATTAGATGAATCATATATTAATTGCTGCATAGAAAATTTTTACCATATTTTATATGATGCCAATAATATGTTTGTTCCTATCAAACGGTTTAAATCATTGAACTTTCCAGTTTGGTTTTCGCAAGAATTAATTGAGCTTGTTATACAGAAAAAAATAGCTTACAGGAATTTTAAAGCTCATATGAGAAATTTTCGGTGTTAAGGGAAAGATGTAAATCATTACAATCACTATGTTATAAGAACTATTTAGAGAATATTCAAGCAAATCTCTCAAGTAATCCCCGCTCTTTTTGAAGACATATTAGTGATACACGTGTGTCTAATGCTTATCCTAATGTACATATATATATATTTAGGGATTCTACAGTATTCACTGCCTTCCCTCGCTCAACCGTTTCCATCTCTCTCTGTTGTTCCATTCTCCATCGTTTAGTCCTCTCTTACTCATGGCGTCGTCTACTTCGTTCCTCCAGGATTTTCGGGGTCGTCCTCTTTTCCTCCTTCCTCTGGGGCTCCATTCGGTTATTCTTTTTATCCATCTGCTGTCGCTAGCTCTTCTTACATGTCCATACCACTTTAGTCTTTTTTGTTCTATATATGTTAGTATGTCTGTTTCTATTGATGTTCTTTGCTTTATTTCGTCATTACTTCTCCTATCCATTCTTGTTACTCTGCAGCATCTTCGCAGGCATTCCATCTCTGTTGCTATTATCTTACTGCTGTTTTTCTTGTTTATGATCCAATTTTCGGCCCCATATGTCATAATACTTCGCACTAATGTTTTATAAATCTGCGTTTTTGTCTTCATATTTAGGTGTCTATCCCACCATACTGAGTTAAGTTGTCGGATTGCTGTTCTTGTTTGTCCTAATCTTTGTGTAATTTCCTCCTCTGTTGTTGCCTTTTTCGTGATTATAAACCCCAGGTATTTGAATTTATCCTTTCCTTTGATTGTTACGTTGTCATCAATCTGTAGATCTTCTATGTCTTCTTCACTTGTAGATAGGTACTCTGTTTTCGCGAGGTTAATATCTAGGCCAGCCTTGGTATATTCTTCTTGTAGTTTCTTCATCATGTAGCTGAGGTCGTCTTGGTCTTGTGCAATCACTACTTGATCGTCTGCAAAACTTAACGTATATAGGTATTCGTTCCGTACCGGTACTCCCATGCCTTCGCATTTACTTTTCCATGTAGTCAAGGCTTTCTCTAAGTATATTTTGAATAGGGTTGGAGATGTGGAACAACCCTGCAGGAGCCCTTTTGTTGTGGTGAAGTCTCCTATGATTCTTGTTCCCATTTTAATGGACACTTTATTTTCTTTATACAGAGCTTTTGTAGCTTCTATGAGTTCCGTCTGTATTTCTAATTTGTACATTGCCTCCCATAGTTCTGACCTTGATACAGAGTCATACGCCTTTCTCAGATCCACAAATGCCAAGTGTATATCTCTATTTTTTGCTTTTTTCTTTTCCAACAGTTGTTCCAGTGTGTATATGTGGTCTATGCATGATCTTCCTGCCGTGAAGCCTGCCTGATCCTCCCCGATTTTGCATGATCTTTTCTCGCAGTATCTTCTTATATAATCTTCCTATTGATGATATTACGCTTATTCCTCTGTAGTTTTCGCATCGTTTTCTATCTCCTTTCTTAAATATAGATGTCATATATGCCGCCGTCCATTCCTTTGGGAGCTGTTCTCCATTTGTCTCCATCCATCCTAATGTAATGTCTAATAAAGGTGGGGATATAATATCCCAGGGTGGTGATGAAATAGTCAATCTATTTGCCACATATTTTTTAGGTACATATAATGATAGTGAGTATAATGTACCTAACTTTGAATTTGACCATAGTGTGGATTTCCAGATTCTGAAATTTAGTCTGATTAATGTTTTCGAGGGGATTATCAGTTTAAAAACTACATATTCTTCAGGGCCTGATGGTATACTTTCAGCACTTATTAAGAACTGTATTTTTTTTCCTTTGTAAACCTTTAAAACAAATTTTCCATTTATCATCTGTATTTCCACAATATTGGAAAAATAGTTTTCTTACACCTATCTATAAATCTGGCAATCGTGAGTGTGTTAACAATTATAGAGTTATACCTATTCAATCAGCAATACCGAAACTTCTTAAAAAATTGGTATCGATAAATATCACCTGGGCTTGCAGAAACATAATTATTGATGAACAACATGGATTTTCTAACAGGAAGTCAACAATAACAAACCTTGTTAATTACCAACAATGCTTGTTGTATGCAATTGAGAAAAAAAATTAGGTCGAAAGCATTTACACTGATTTCTCAAAGACCTTTGAACAGGTTGATCATAACCTTTTGGTCCACAAACTTTACGCATCTGGCTTTGGTGGCTCCATTGTTAATTAGATTAAAAAATTTCTGATGGGACGTGCACAGCAAGTTCGTATTAACAAGTATATTTCAAAAGAATTCGATTGTTGTTCTGGTGTCCTATAAGCGTCTCATTAGTGAATGCGGGATATAAGGACATACATTTGAAATAAGGATTCTTTTAGCCGGAGAAATAAGCCTGCGGATAGGGACGACGGTGGAATTAATTATGACATGCGATTTATTTTTTATTAGTTCATCAACGATGTCGGTAGATATTAAAAAAATGAAGATTCGATTATTCGAAATGCGAGATGCAAAAGTAATATTTTTTGGATGAGCTATTTCACTAATTGCTTTAATATATTCAAATAAAACACTATTCGAAAGGGAGTGCATGACATTAGCTTGTTCCCCTTAAAGAGTGCAGCAGCGACATATGATTTTGGGTTGGAATTGGAGTAGTTTTGTGTATATGTAGATGGTTGAGTACTGTTCATGATGTGTGTAGTCCTGGTTACCAAGACCGTTACACAATATGTAAGAGTACCTAATGGATTCTCTCCCAAGTTAGAAAAAAGATCTCTCCTGATTTCTCGGAATTTTCACTGGTTTTCATTAATTACACCAATATACCCACAATTAAATTAGACTATTGAAATATTAAACCAAATTTTATACTCGTTTCCTTATGACATTTCGATTAATTTCGTATTTTTAACTCGTTGGTAAAACATTTTTCTGCTTAACACTGTTTAAATCATTTGATGTTGTGTTAAACAAATTTAATTTGTAGTAATTTGTAATAATTACCTGTTTGTTTATCTAAAACAAAACAATGATAATTTATTTTCGAACTTCTTTAATACTATTTTTAATTTCAACGACAATGTTTGTTTTAAAAAATATCCTCTAAGTAGTTCCCACACCGTTACAAATAATACTAATTTACAAAAATCTTCAAATTTAGAACAATTAATTAAATCGTTTTTCCAACCTCGTTTTGTCTAAACTTCTATTAATTTCTTTCAAAAACCGCACTGAACTGAAAACCTATAACAGTTATACACTCGAGAAAAAAATGGTAACGCCAAGTTTTAGAAAACGCTCACAAATGACCTGCTTCCTTTGTTCTACACCTTTTTTTCTAATCGAACCAAAAATTCGTTTCCAATATCTTGTATTTAAGTCTTTGTTTGTCTTCACATATTTTTTATCGGTGGTTTATATGTACACTGAGAGAAGTATAAATTTTTAACTTAGAAGGAGATTATTATTGTTGGGTGATGGTTGGCTGAGATGTACAGGTCAGGCATTATTGTCAACTGTAATATTTGTTTAAATCAAATTTACTATTATCACTGGGAATAAGCCACAATTTTACTTTATAATTAAGACAAGAGATTAAGATTTACTTTAAAAGGACGCCGCAACTATGCTTATGGAAAACCGGCCCCGATCAAATTAAACGAAAGTTCGGTCAATTAAAATAGGCAATTGGACCTAGGTCCAAAAAACTATTATTCTGAGGCTACACAAGTCTGAAGTTATTGGATTAAGGTGCTCAGTGTACGTCAAGAGCACCTTCAAGTGAACGAACATATTGATTTATGAAAGAACAGAGATATATTTTCTTGATGCATATTTGCACGTTGAATATGAATCAGTGGTCAAAAACAGATATATCGTGTTTTAGTCTGCAGAAAACCGCCGAAAAGTCTTCGAAAAATTGAAGAACAGCGATACAAAATGTGCTGCTAGAGAGACATAAGAATTATCATATTTTCACAAATGCTGCACACTTATTCAATACTAGATTTTAATCGTTTATGGCAAATTCGGGTTTAAGTTATCTTCAACTATCTCTATGTTAAGATTCTGCTGATTTCGGGTAGATGCATTATAAGTGGTGTTAAGTAACGACCTATCAGGATACTTAACATTGAGTTGATGTCTTAAAAAACCTGAAATCATACAACACACGGGTTATATGAGCACAAGTACCCACTCTCCTCGCACCAGATTGACAGGTACATTAATATCCGCTAATTGGGTCTTCTGCAGACTCATCTTCATCATTCTCTTCATAAACCATTGAACCTTCTAGGAAATAATATTTGGTGTTTTGTAGCTTGTCAAAACCTAGAAAATATTGGAACTTTTACGAATCTAGATTCGTCCATATACTCATCAATTTAAAACTATTCATCATTGTTTCTAATTAGTTTATCTTGTGAAGTCCTAAGATCTATTAGGTATTCTAAGTCGAAAACAAGAAACTTGGCAAAATCATCATTATAAAGCCTTCTTCATTGGCCATTTCTTCTTATCAGATTGTCAGTCTCAACTCTAGCTTGTACCACATTAGAAATTATTAATCTTGTTAATAATTGTTGAGCAGCTTCAGCTGTAGCTCTTTCCTTGAGGATCGGTGACTGATACTTATTTATTAATGATTCAGCCTTTTTTTGAAAATCAAATGTGCTGTTAAGTTGCCAAGGTCAGGTCTACATGTGTGAAAGCGTGAGATGATGTATACCGCTCTAGGAGCACTTGTCGGTATATTTTTTGCTGGTACTATGCTGGTATTGGATAAGTGTGCAGTATTTGTGCAAATATGTTAATTCTTATGTCTGTTCTTCGAATTTCGAATCTGGAATTTTGTTTTTCGAATATTTTTCGGCAGTTTTCTGAAGACTAAAATATGATGCATTTATTTTTGGCCACTGATTTACATTTGGCGTGCAAATATGCATCAAGAAAAGTGTCTCTGTCCTTTTAAAAATAAATATTTTTGTTCACTTGACTGTGAACAACTGCGCTTGACGTACAATGACTACCTGAAACCAATCACTTCAGAAGGCTGTAGCTTTACAATAATAGTATTTGAGACCTAGGGCACATTAAATTTTTTAATCTACGCACCGAAGTTTCGTTTAATTTGACCAGGGCCGGTTTTCTATAAGGATAGTTGCAGGGTCCTTTGACATTTCGATTTCCACATCGGAAATTGTTAATACAAAACATTAATAAATTAAACAAATTTTGTTTCTGTTATTTTGTAGAAAAATTCTTCTATTTTAATTTTTTCTGGCTCATCCATACTGACAATTCATACATACCTATTATACATTTTAAAAAATATGACTTTGAATATTGGAAGATCAATTACATAAAATCAACTTTAACTAAAGAATACTTGTCATAAACATATACCTGCCTTTATCAAGACAACCACATGAGATGATGACAGTAAAATTCTCCTGTTAGTAATGCCATAGTAAATCACGAGGAAAAAACCTTTACTACGACATGATAGGTATTTATCATCATCTAATTACATAGACCTGCAAAGAAATATTTTTGGAAAGTTGTTTGAAATTTGATAACTGACTTTTATGTGCTTTTCAGCGCTGATTTTAAAAATACAACCCATTTTTGTCTATAACGTCAGGATTTCTCACAAATTAGGAAGTATGTTTGGGTATTATAACAAAATGTAAACAAAAAAGAAAATACGATACTTTGCTAAGCAGACGCAGGACGCATTCATAATGGCAGGAAATGAGGACGACCTACAAAAATAATTGGTCCATGAGTTTAAAAGTTCTCTGTAGTGATCTGACCATACCTGCTTATATTCATTATCCTCTATAATAACTATTCCGTCTATATTTTTTATTCAATTTTTTTTATTGATGTATTTTATCCCGTCTGAACCACTGAGGTTATAGACGACAACAATGGAAAAATATATAATAAAACAAAGAAAGGTTACAATATTTACTACATACTTACATAAAAAGAGAATTGATATAATTTGTGATACAAACTAAATTTTAAGTTAAATATCTTTTACACCCGTAGTCGTTAAAAATTTATGATATTGTTTAGATTATTATGTCGCTGGGAAGGTTGAGTTTACTTCTCGGTTCCTGGAAAAATTGACATTCGGTTAAAATATGTTTTACTGTATTGTTGGTTGGACACTGTTTGCAGTATGAGGTGTTGTCTCTTGTGATTTGGTAAACATCTGTATGGCGGGTGTGACCAAGTCGGATTCAAGTAAAGATCACTTGTTTGTTTCTATTTAACAAAAAAGTTTGTTTTTGTAAAGCTATCTATCCATCTATATAAGGATTTTTACAGCTGTCGCCGCCTGCCTTCTTTCAGCCAACGTCTCCAGTCCTTTCTGTTCTGCCATTCTCCATCTCTAAGGTCTCGTCTTTCCATTACCTCGTCCACTTGATCCCTCCATGATCTTCGGGGTCTACCTTTTTTCCTCCTTCCTATTGGGCTCCAATCCGAAATCATTGCTATCCACCTTGTATGATCTGTTCTTCTCACATATCCATACCAAATTAAACGTTTTTCTTCGATGTCTTGTTCTACTGCCATTCTTCGTTTTATCTCCTCATTTCTGATGCGATCCATTTTTGTCACTCTGCAGCTTCTTCTTATGAACTCCATTTCAGTTGCTGTGATGTTGGACCTGTTTCGTTTATTTATTACCCAATTATCTGCTCCATAGGTCATTATACTGCGTAGCAGGGTGCTATAAATTCTCTTCTTTGTATTTCTGGTAATCTGTCTATCCCACAGTACCCCGTTGATTTGTTTAATACATGTTCTTTTCGGTCTGTGCTAGTCTGCTGGTTATCTCTTGCTCGGTGGTTCCATTTTTTGAGAGTATGAATCCTAAATATTTGAATTTGTCAGTGCCGTTAATTTCCCTATTATCGTCCATTTCCAAGTTTCTCACTGGTTTTTGCTCTTTTGTTGAATATTTGGTCTTTTCTAGATTTATTTCCAGTCCATTTTTTGTGTATTCCTTTTCTAATGTTCGGAGCATATAGCACAGATCTTCTTTATCTTGAGCCGTTACCACTTTGTCATCTGCAAAGCTTAATGTGTACAAGAACTTGTGCCGGATTGGTATTCCCATCACTTCACATTTCCTTTTCCATGGTTTTAATATTTGTTCGAGGAATATCTTGAACAGTGTCGGAGATGTAGAGCATCCCTGCAATAAGCCTTTTGTGGTCTTAAATTCGTTGGAGTATTTATTTACTCGTTTTGTAAAGCATTGTCTTTAATTTAACTTAGTTTTTCGGAACAATCAACTCAGTCGAATACTCAACGTGCAACTAACTATGTTTTTAAGCATATTTTAAGATTACTTGGCCCTATTTTATTTAGATAAACTTGACCATCACTTGTTGCTGCTTTGTGAGCTAGACGGTCCACAACCTCGTTACCGTATACTCCAATATGAGAGAATAATACCACATGTCTGTTTTCCTTTGCAGTACTTTGAATTTCTTTGTAATGTTGTATGTTTTGGATGTCACAAATGGTATTCTTTGAGTCAGTTATGATTATGTAATTTTCCTGGTCTGTTTTGTTAATGCATTTTAGAGCTTTAAGGACTGCCTACAGTTCTGCATTAGAGAAAGTCCAATTGTTTTACTTCAGAATTATGAATAGACAAAATTGCTGCCCCCACTCTGTCCCTGGTTTTTGGTGCATCTGTGTTGATCTGTCGGTAGTCGCTAAATCTATTCATAATGACTTTGAAGTGATCAGTTCATCTTCTATATCAAATTTTGTAAGATCAGTCATCATTCGTGGCTTATTTGCAGTCCATGGAGGTGTAGGATTTTCGGTAGAATGGTATATTGTCGGGAATGTTATGCTGTATTTACGAAGTAATCGGTAAATTCGTTTAAAGAAAGGCGGATCGCATATGAGAAGAAGTGGCTAAAACGATTGTTGGATGAACGTTATGGTAGACTGGGTTATTCGGAGAGGATAGAACTTTACAAGCAAACGACAAACTTAGAAATGTCTTTCAAATTCTAGAGGGGTTTGCTCTGACATATACTTAGAATCAGGCTTGTTCGAAAGGCACCCAAAGCGACTTACAGTCCCGTATTCTGAATTACATCTAGTTCTTTAACAACAGATTTTTTAGCTGTGCTATACACCACTAAACCGTAGTTAATTATTGATCGAACTAAGTTTGACAAGATTCGTAGAAAAGTTGCGGCATCGCTGGCCCAGGAGATGTTCGATAGTATTTTCAAAATATAAATTCTTTTCTAGCAAGTAACTTTTGGACTTTTAAAGTAAATTTTCTAAACAATTGTTTTGTTATATGCAAGGCCAAGAAATTGTATTTACAAAGATCAAATTTTTACCAGTCAATGTCAAAATTAGATTATCCTCTTTTCGCTTTTTTTGAGAAGAGCCAACATTTTGTTTTTTCGTTAGGCAAGCTGAGTTCTGTTTTATCAAACCATTGTTGGACATTATTTAATGTATTTTTAAGAATTCTTTGTGTAGATTCTAGATTAGTTCCTCTTAGTGGGAGAACTAGTTCGTCCGCGTACAGTCTTTCTTTAACTGGTAGTTGACATTGTTTCAAAATATCGTTAATTGCAACAAGAAATAAAGTTACACCTAACACCGATCCGTAAGGGACTCCGTTACCTTGGATTCGAGTTGATAATAGTGTTCCATTTGCTCGTACCTTAAATGTTCTGAGTTGAAGAAAATTTTGAATAATTTTTAGGAATTGTCCATTAATACCTCAGGAGTGAAGCTTTTTTTATTAAACAAATTTATATTTAAAAAATTCTCTTATAAAAGGTATATTAATATAAAAATCCTATCTGGCTATCAATTTCGGAATAACTATTCCATCATCAGTACTATACTAAAATAAGTATTACCACTTTAATTAAAGCAAGAGTGAAAGTTAAAATTGTGACCAAGGTTATTACAAAAATGTGGTTTAATACTTACTGGATTTACATGTTTAAAGCCACCAAATGTATGGGTAAAATCCCTTTCAGTGTAGTTGGATTAACTTTGAATTACATCTTTGATACTAAAAAACTAGAATATTTAAGTTAGAAATGGAATTGGTCACATGGTAACGTAAGACTTCACTGGGGTTGCTAGTCGATGGACGAAGTGTCTGTAAGGACTTGTTGATAGCAACTGATTAAAATGACATATTAGGACGGAAGTCTGAAGATGGAAGTAAATAAGATGGCTTGCTGTTTATTAGTGAATTTGGATAATGTTTGATTTTTTGTTGTAATTAATGCGTATGATTGAGAATTGTATTGGGTTGGGTTACTAGGCATCGGACGGTTCAGAGGAGGCTTAAGGACATGGTCCGCCGTTTTTTTGTCATTCATTATATTAACGCCACAGTAATAATTTAAGCTGTGAACAAGTGTGGTCCTGTTCACCTGAACAACTTGTTTTGATATCTTAACTTATAAGGCTTTGAAAAATGATGGGCGTTTTTCAATTGACAATAAATGCTTAAATATATGTAAACAAACTTTGTTTACTTATTGATTTTTGTAGATTCAACCGCCGATCTTAGATGAACTTGATTGTCACACTGTTTTTATTAAATAAATATAATTAACTAAATACCCAATGTGATTTATTTTTTAAAATCGATAGCTTAGATACTCGTATTAAATACGTCTACTGATTTTGCTGTCTTGATGCGAAGTCTCCGTTTGTTTTACCTTTGTGTTTTTTTGGTTGGTTCTTTAATATTTTTGTAATACATTTTTGTGTTTTTATTTGTTTTTTCCTGTTATAGCGTTCTTTCTTAATTGTTCATAGTTTTGTCTGTTTTTACTTTTTATCCCTTCTCAACAATTTAATTTTTGCTTGGATCTTCTTTGTTGTTATTTCTTTACATTGTTGGTTATGCTGTTTTCTTTTGGTGTTTACCGGGTAATTATTAATTAAATCCTACACTAATATTGTTCTGAAACTATTTTCTTGTGGCGTTTTAAAGTAATTACTATTTAAATAGGAATAAGCCACAATTAAAGGTTAAAGTAAGTTTGTTGACGTTTCAATTTCCACTTCGGAAATCGTTAAACATTAGTAAATTAAACAAATTTATTTTTTTTTTTGTTACTTGGTAAAAAATTCTTCTAATAATTTAATTTTATCTGACTCATTTATATTGACAGTTCAGACACACATTATACATTTTAAAGTAGATGACTTTAAAATGATATTGCCAATATTGTTGAGTTGCGTTCCTGGGACGACTTTACTTGTAAGATAGTTCATTCGATTAAATGAAATCAACTTTAACCTGGGAATATTAGTCAGAAAAAATCATAGGAAACACATGCCATGATTATAGTAAAAATCTCCTGTTAGTGATTCCATAGTAAATTATGAGGGAAAACCAGGAAAAAAACCTCATAATCCTATCCCGAGATTGTAAGTATTTGGTCGTGAATTTAGTTTACATTTAATGTAATGTACTTACTAACATTCCTAACCTAACCTAACCTAACCTAACTTCCTCTTTTAATATGAGTAACCAGATCCTACTTCATTCTGCCAAGGAATTTGCGACACAATTGGTCTCATTTAGCATAATTAGAGCCGCTTCTTTGATTTTTTTCTTGTTACCATCCGTTTCTTTTAGGACTATATTTGAATCATTCCATTGAACCCTATGTTCATTATCCCATGCGTGTTTACATATTTGAGATCTATTAAATTCTCTATTTTTAATATAAGATTGATGTTCACATTCTAACATTTAATGGCCTTGTTGTTTCACCAAAATAAAACTGATCGCAATATGGCCTCATGGATCAGAGTTGTTGGACACATTCCTGATGATATAAACGATAAAGAAGAGACAATAAGATTTATCGTGGAAAAGAAATATAATAACACACTACATTTCCTGGATGTTTTAATCTCTAAGAATGATACTGGATGTGACACTCAGGTGTATAGAAAACCAACACACACCAACAGATATTTAAATTTAAAATCAAATCACAATATTAATATTAATAAGGGAACCATTACTCCTTATACGATAGAGCCAAAATTACTTGTTCTAACGAAAATTCGTTCTTGGAGGAAAAACATTTGTTAACATCTCTTTTATTAAAAAATGATTATCTTTTATCGTTTATAAATAAGTAATTTTCAACAATCGACCGAATAGAACAGAACAACTTAGAACGAGATCCTACAGCATACACAAGGAATAATACGAGGAAAATAACAATACCATACATAAAAGGATTATCAGAAAAACCTTAAAGGATAGTGAATAAATTCAACATTTCAACAATATTCAAAACAACAAACATATTGCGACCTATTTTGTCTAAAATCAAACCAAACAATGAACAAGAAAGGACAAAGAATTGTATTTATAAAATACCTTGTGAATGCGATCAGTTTTATTTAGGTGAAACATCAAGGCCATTAAATGTTAGAATAAGTCAACATCAGTCTTATATTAAAAATACAGAATTTGATAGATCTCAAATATGTAAACACGCATGGGATAATGAACATAGGGTTGAATGGAATGATTCAAATATAGTACTAAAAGAAACGGATGGTAAAAAGAGAAAAAAAAAGCGGCTCTAATTACGCTAAAGGAGATCAATGTAGCAAATTCCTCGTCAAAATGTAGTAGGATCTGGTAACCCTTTTTAAAAGAGGAAGTTATTAAAAGGAAAATACCAGTATTAGTAAGTCAGTAACATATAGAGGATACATTATTTATGTTTTTTTTTTAAATAACAAACATATAACATCAGAATTTGGTGTTTATTGAAGGTAAACTAAATGCACGACCAAATACTTACCATGTCTGGATAGTATTATGAGGTTTTTTTCTTGGTTTTTCCCTCATAATTTACTATGAAATCACTAACAGGAGATTTTTACTGTCATCGTGGCATATGTTTGTCTTTTTAAAGACGAATTACATGCTATGATTTTTTCTGACGGATATTCTTAAGTTAAAGTTGATTTCATGTAATCGAATGGACTATCTGACAAGTAAAGTCGTCCCAGGAACGAAACTCAACAATATTGGCAATATCATATTAAAGGCGTCTACTTTAAAATGTATAATGTATGTCTGAATTGTCAACATAAATGAGTCAGATAAAATTAAATTATTAGAATTTTTCACCAAGTAACAAAAAAACAAAATTTGTTTAATTTACTAATGTTTGTATTAGGAGAGCGATTTCCGAAGTGGAAATTGAAACGTCAATAAACTTACTTTAACCTTTAATTATGGCTTATTCCTATTTAAATAGTAAATACATTAATTAAATTACCTCTATTAATTTTAAAATTTCTGAATATTCTTGAGTTGCGCTATCTATTTATGAGTTTTTATTATTACCGTTAATATACAAACAAGAAGAAGATTCAGATAATCTGGCTACAATGTCCGTGATAATTAATTATAAATATAATTTGTAAAAACTAGCGAATTGTGGTAAGTTATGGTTTTAAAACAGAAAATACAAATCGCAAATCTGTGCGATATTTAAAAATACAAATTAAAAAAGCATACTTTAATGTGAACTAAGCAAAAACTTGGTTATTTTAACCATTGTGTAATGTGGGAACATTTTACAGACCTTTAAATAGCTTTTCTGAAGGCCGCACTTCCCTTTGTTTTCTTGGTGTATTTGTGTATATATTTTTTGCCACTGGACATTAGTAAGCATTTTCGATGAAACTTTATTTAAATCTGGTTAGGCATCAATGAATAAAATACACAGGTTTAATTGAAACAAACGATGCGAGACGGGTGAAGAAGATGAAGAGAAATGTTTCTTGAATTCAGCATCCTTTGGAAGGTGCGTTTTAGACCAGTCGCTTTTACAGTATTAAAAGAAATATATGGTGTAATTTGAGTTCTTATTTCAAGGTTTTTGAAAGGAAATTCACTACACGGGTTATAAAAACATAGCAGCTTACTGAAATTTTTTGCAGTATCCGAAACTTGCAATAAAGAGGTAATTAACCTAGGCCTTCATTAATATAAATATTGAGTTGTTTCAATACTTTTTTAGTTTAGTTTAAATGCGGTGTTATGCCGTTCTTAAGAAGATAATATGTAAGTCGATAAATCAAAAATATAAACTTTTCAGTATGGCCATTTTAAACATTTTAATAGTTTTGAAGGATAAAAAACTTAAGTTTAATTTCGTTTTAATAGAAATTGGTGGGTAATCATGTAACGAATGACGTACATAATTAAGAGCTGTGAGTATATCACTTATGCTTAAAAAAATCTGACTTACCCACTTATTTACGCCAAATTTCTGTTATCTTATTGAGTTACAGACTTATTGTACTTATTGTACATAAATTCCAGGACAAAAAATTAAACGTTTTTTTTATATTTTATTTCTGTATAACATTCACTGTTTCATTCGTAGATAAAATAAACTTCCATCAAGTACGGGTCGAATCATAGTCAAGCATACTCTGAATTACTTCTGGTTACCAATATTTTATTTTTTTTACAGGTGCTGTCCTTAGATTTGAGGTAGTAAGAATTCAATGGTAAAATGTAAGTACTTTATAAACTTATCTTGTAATTTTAGGCATATACATTTGGGTTTTTTACGTTTTGTATATTACTTTTTCCTTGGACGTTTTACATCTACAATAGTTTTAGAAAATGTATTGTAATGTACCAACATTATAAGTATTGAATGCTGATTGACAGAATGGAATAGCTTCCTAATAAGTAATCAATTTTGAAGGAAAAACAGTTAAGATTTGATTTCATGTATAGTGCGTCTGTATATCCGCTTATATGTATTTCATCCTAAAAGGAATCTTCGGAGCGGCTATTTACAAACGCTCTGAACGTGAAAACAATATTCCCTGTCGTAGTAAAAGCAACACTAAAATAGCTTCGATATGGACGCAATAGCGACATGTGATAATAAATTCGGAAACTAATTGTCGAAACCAAATTCAGATTTCTGCTTTAATCTGTGCTTTCTAAGAATTGCAAGGCAAAGCAGACGTTGATAAAGATGTAATTAGAGACATTCGCTAAGGATTTTTACTTACTTCAGGAGATATGTTGTGGAATGCAATTTTAGATTCCCTATGTCTCTATAATAATTACATCTTTATCAACGTCTGTTTTGCCTTGCAATTCTTAGAAGGTACAGATTAAAGCATAAATCTGAATTTGGTTTCGACAATTAGTTTCCGGATTGAATACATTTTGTTATAATCTAACACCAATATTTCGTTTCTTTCTATTTGGACCTTCCAGTCTAGATATTCCAGTCTGTCTGTAAGATATTTTACAAATATTTTTTATGATCATTTATATGATAGCTTCCAAGAAACGATTGTTATACGATAGATAAATGTAAATACAAAATATCTTAAATGATAAATCTAACAGATATCACAATAAAAAGTGATGCCAATCTTAATTTTTCTTCTTCTTTGTAGTTGTTGACTACAGTACCATGGTCTTCACTTTTTCGTAGCGGGTTTGCCTTTTATTTTTCCCTAAATAATTATATGTAGTAATTCATATTTAGGATTTCTTATCAAGTGGGCAAAGTACTTCAATTTTCTCCTTTTTATGGCATTTACGTTTTCTGTTTCTTTGCTTAAACGCTGTAAAACTGCCCCATTTGTCACTCTATCCATCCACGATAGTGTCCATGATTTCCTTCCATACTATATTCCTGCTTTTAATTTCCTGAGACAAATCCCACTTTTCGTTCACCCAACAGCCCAAATATTTGTATGCTTGTACTCTCATTGTTTGACTGTTATTTATATTTTTATTTTTGCTTGATAACTATTCATTTGGTTTTCTTTGTATTAACTTTCAAACCCATTTGTTAACTACGGTCTGTTACCGCTAACAGAAGTGTCTGTAAAGTATAGCTAGAACAACTTTGTCATCAGCATATCTTGCTGACGACTCTGTTACCAATTATAACTTCTGCTTAGTCTTCCCTCGCTTCTCTGAAAATCTTTTCTGCATATAAATTAAACAAAAGCGAGGAGAGCACTCATAATAGGAACTTCTTCGGACCTTTTGCCTTGTATGTCATTATACCATTGTAATGCCAGTTGTCTAGCAATTTACTTCTGGTATTTAACAGTGTCAAATGCTTTATCGTAGTCGGCAAAGCAGGCATATACATCATCATTTACATTTGGGCATCTCTGGATGCCAAATAACGTTGCTCTTTTTCCAAAACCACTCTTAGAGCCAAACTGAAATTTTCTAATGTTTTCTTCACATCTGGTACATATTCTGGAGTTCATGCTTTTCAGAAACAACTTTAGTACATGGCTCATTACACTAATTGTGTTCTTTGCAGTACCTGCTTTTAGAGGTATCGCCACAAACGTGGATTTAGGCTAATCCTTAGGAATTTTTCCGCTTTTGTTTGTGCAGTTGAGCAAGTTTAATTTTTATAAAGATGGAGCTACTTAATAAAGATGGTCTTCGTCACCTGAAGTGAAAATAATACGTATTATCTAGACAATCTTTTAATTATTGACTCTATTGTCAATTTTTTTTAGCTATCGTAGTATTTTATTTTCATTAATAAATAAATTTTATTTATTAATGTTTTGTAATTTGAAAACAATTTTCTGAGTGGAAATCAAAACGTTAAAATAAACTTATTTTAAAGTAAAATTGTGGCTTATTCTGCTCTACTAAGCGGAAAGGGGGTATCTACAATTAATATTTTTTTGAGTTACTAAGGTACTTAATTCATATTCATATATATGATCATAAGATATCAATGGAATAAAAGATTCTATATATTTTTGTAGTACATAGGCACAGTTACACTGTTTATAAGAGAGTTTGGAGCACTTATGAAGGTGTATTTAATGACTAAATACTCATATATTTTCTTTGGAAAAAATGTAGATACTCCCATAGTAAGTTGTTGTCTTTCTTTATTTCTTTCTCCCCTTTCTTTTACCCTATGGGCTAGCTATTTTAATTTCCATTTACCCACCGCTTCCATTCTTTTCTGTTTCCTGCCATTATTTTCAATTCCTCGAGTGATTTTTGTTTAAGTTTTCCCGCCTCTATTACTTGCTGTATCCATTTTTTTCTTGGTCTGTTTTTTTTCTTTTTTCGATGTTTTTTACTTCATAAATTTTTCTTGTTATTCTATTGAATTGCATCCTCATCAGATGCCCATACCAGTTCATTTGTCTCTTTGCTATTTTGTTCATTATCGGTTCCTGGTTGGCCATTCTCTTAATAGTCTCGTTGCTTAATCTATCCCATTTTGTCTTTCCAACTATCCTTCTTAGATGTCTTATCTCCATTGCGTTTATCCTGCTCTTATGCTTTTCTAGAATTGTCCAGTTTTCACTTGCATAGAGCACAGTCGGTATCACTATTGTGTTATATATTTTTATTCTTGTTTCTCGTGCAAGTTCTCTTTTTCCCATTATTGGGGCTAACGCAGAATATAACTTGTTTGATTTCTTTGCTCTGTTTGTTATTTCCCAGTCTATTTTTCCGTCATTAGTTATTATACTTCCCAGGTATTCGTAAGTTGTTACTATTTCCAATTCTGAGTTTTTACATTTTATCTTTATTTGATTATCTTCCTTATCTCCTTTGCCGCCGATTATCATTATCTTACTTTTTTCCTCGTTTATCTCCATTTTAAGTTCTTCTAGTTGTTCTACCCATATATCCATTAGTTTCTGCATTTTATTCTCGGAATCTGCTATTAGTACTATGTCGTCTGCATATATTAAGGACTCTATTGTTACCGGTTGTAATCTGCGCTAACCTATTATTGTCTGTAGTTGATTAGTTCTGACTCTAGTGTTTGTTATCAATTAGTTCATTACTATGAATAGCAAAGGGCTGAGACTATCTCCTTGTTTAATACCTCTCTTCCAATTAAATGCTTCCGATCTTTCCCCTGTTATTTGTACCCTTCCTTTTACCTCTTTGTAAGTACTTTCTATAATTTTTATCAATGCATTAGGTACGTTTATTTTCTTTAAGCATTTCCCTATAATATGTCTTTCTATCGTGTCAAATGCTGCTCTTAGGTCTATGAATGCTAATACTAGTTTTTCCTACGTATCTATGCTTGTTTCTATTAGGTTTCTAATGATATATATGTTGTCATTTGTCTGTCTTCCCGGTCTAAATGCCATTTGTTCTTCTCCCCATACCATTTCTACTTCTTGTCTCAGTCTCTTCTCTATTATTTTCGTATATATTTTAAAGCATACCGATGACAGACATATTGCTCTATAGTTGTCGTAGTTTACATGTTCTCCTTTTTTGTATATTGGCACGATGATATAATCTCTTATTAGGGATTGTTTGTTTTTCCCACACCTCTTTATATATTTTCCATAGCCAGTTAATTTCTTCTTCTCCCACGTATTTTACCATTTCCGGTTCAATTTTATCATCTTCACCTGCCTTGCCTATTTTTATATTTGATAATTCTTCTATTACTTATTCTCTACTTATTTGCTCTGGCTCTGTGTTTTCTTCGCCTTCTTTGATTATATTGTCTTCCTTTATCACTTCGGTATCAAATTTTTTCTCATAATATTGTTTTCATGCCCTAGCTATTTGTTCTGGGCTTATTTGTATTTGGTTTGAAGTATCTCTTACTGCGTTTATTTCCTGTCGTTTTCCCTGCCTTATGTGTCGTATTGTCGTCCAAAAGTTTCTATTATTTGTTATATATTCTTCCTAAAGTTCTTCTCCAAATTCTTTCCATGTTTTTGCTTTTGCTTGTGTGACTGTCTTTTTTTCCAATCGTCTCTGCCTATAGTATTTTTCTTTATCTTCTTCTAATCCTGTTTCGATGTATTTTTTCCATGCTATTTTCTTCTTTTTTATTTTTGTCTTCACTTTTTTATTCCACCATCTTGTCCTTTTCAACTGTTTATTATATTTTTTGATTACACACACTTCAGTTGCTGATGTCTTTAATACTTCACTGTATGTATTCCATCTTTCTTCCATTGTCCATGTTTCTTGTTGGCACTCAATTTGTCTCAGTCTTTTGTTAGTTTGCTCCGTGTAAAATTCTCGCACACTTTTTATCTTTAGTTTATTTACATTTACTTTCTTGTACTCTTTTCTTTCCACTTCCTCCATTTTTTCATCCTCCAGTTTTGCAGTGACCCTGATGTATTTTATATTTTGTTCTAGGTTTCTCGTATGGACTACATAGTCGATTAAGCTTTTCGCATTTCTCTCTTCAGCCACAAATGTATATTTGTCGTTAATGGTTTGTTCACTGAATGTGTATCCTATTATTAGGTCATTGGTATGGCAGAATTCCAGCATTTTAATTCCATTTCTATTTAATGTTTCTTCCCCATACTGTCCAATGCATCCTAATCCCCTGTTAATATCCTTACCTATCTTGAATTCCAATCGCCTAAGATTATTATTTTTTCTCTTGTCTCTCCTAATTTGTCTAATGCGTTTTGGAGTTCGTTGTAGAATTCTATCATTATCTCTTCTTCAGTACCTTTTGTTGGTCCGTATATTTGTATCATTCCTATCTTTATGTCTTTTAGTTCTATTTGGGCTGTGAATATTCTAGATGATACTGCTTCGTAGTTTGTTATTCTTGATTCTATTCTTTTATTCACTATTATACCGACTTCTTCTTTTACTCTGTGACCCTGTGGTACTCCGGAATAATATAGACTATATTTCTCATTGATATTGATGTGTCATTTCCCTATCTTTTTTGTCTCGCTTATTCCCATTATTTGTACGTTCATTTTTTCCATTTCGTCCGTAGCTTCTATTTCCTTGCCGGTAAGAGATGTCACATTCCATGTCGCTATTCCTATATGATTTGTTATTCCTATATGATATGTAAATTGTTTAACATTTAACTTAATTTGCCAAATTAAATTGTCACATTTTTGATATGCTAACATGTACGACAGGTCAAATAAAACACAATAAGTTTGGCAACAATGCTGAAATTCTCTTCAATTATTTTTGCTATTTAATTAATTTTCGACAAGATATTTGGGAGACCTACTATAACTATGATGTTTCAAATATTTTTCCCTCATTTCCTACCATTTAAAGCGCATCATCATCATCAAGACCTTTCATTCCTGATGAAATATTTGCTGCTTTTACTAAGAGTTCTCCGATTCTCTTATTGCGGTGAATCGCTCCGGGTTCTTCTTGTGCATTGTTGAAGTTTGTTGTATGACTTCGCCTTCATTACAATTTTCTTCCATTTACTTCGATCTGTGCATATTTTCCCCTCTCCTCTTTATCACTTTCAGGATTTTCATAATCTGGTCTCTCATCCCTTTCAAGATCATTCTCTTAGTCTTTCAGTTTCTGGCTTCCAGTAGGTCATTCTTCCTCCTCTCTATTTATCCCAGCCATCTTAGTCTCTGCGCTTTAATAAATCTAACTATATCTTCTCCCTTTATTACGTCTGGTACTTCATGATTCCTGCTTTTTCTAATGTCTCCCTTTCCCATTCTTATCAGCCCCATAATTCTTCCGAGGATTTTTCTTTCGAATATTCTTAATTTTTCTTCATATTTATCTGTAAGGCACATTATCTCAGCCGAGTATATAACTACTGGTCTGCTTGCTTCTTCTTCTGCTTCTTCTTTTTGTGTAGACATGACTTTGTCTGTTTTTCAACGTGCCTCCAAAAAGTTGTCGTTCTATTGCTTTTTGGTCTTTCTAACGGCACAGAATTAGAGGATCAAACAATTTTTTAAATATTTATTTCAATCCAAATACGCAAGAAATAAAAGCAAACTTAGTGACATTAAAAGGGAAATTAATAATTAATTTACTTTACATGACAAGTTTAGATTATTTTTAATGTATATTTTGATGTACAAATCAAACAGCGTATTCCTACGGAATCGCCTTTGCCTGGCCTATTGCATAATACGCGTTCAGCCGCAGATGAATGTCTTTTGTTTGTACAGGATGTCCGCTGGTTTTTAGAATTTTAATATGCTCTATACGACTGTAAAACCGAAAGGACGAGAGACAAGAGATTGATTTGTATTTCAATTGGACCAGGTGGAACGTATTGAAGACACGCTGGTTTTGGTTCCCATTCTATTCAATACAAATCGATAAACTTTGAGGTTCTTTTGGACTTATTGTTAGTGAAAATTGTTTGGTAATATTAATTTAAAATCAATAATGTATGAATACTATGGGATATTGACTTGTTAAATGAATGTATTAAAATATACTCTGAAAGCAAATGAACTTACTTTTTCTTTTGTTAATAAAACATACTGTTTTTTTCTGATAATATAATTGTTTAACCAAAAATTGTTTTACAGTGGCTTGTAAAAATATGCTAAGTCAAAAATTTAAAGTATCAACGTTAATGAACAATTTACTTAAAATAACTTTGAGTAAATTAATTGTAAAAAATGGTATTCATCCCAAAAGAAACTATTATACTAAAATTACAGATGAAACTATGCAAATGTCTCCTTTGGATGGGATGTAAAGAAGCAAACTTATAGAGATGGACAAAAAAGGAAGAGTTGAAATTACAGAACTAAATTAAATCATTACGGAATTAAAAAACAAACAGCAATAAAGAAAAAAGCAAGAGGAACAAATCGAAAGCATAATGAAAATAAATGGAAACTTAAAATGCCTGAGACTATAGACAAAACATAAATAATTATTGTAAAGGACAGAACAACAGACTTTACAACAGTTGTAGGGTAAGGGATACAAGACGTTAAGTTATTTTTATAATTCTTTGCTATGCATCTTCAGGTCAACGGTACATGGTAAACTAAATGCTGAAATTTTAAAATCCGTATTAGGGTACTGTCTGGTACAGAAAATACAGCAATTATGCCAATATTATATGTGTGTGATTATTAATTATGATTTTAAAAATGGATTAAATAACAAAGTAAAACTTAAGTGACAAATCAATCTAGTAAAATTGAAATTAAATAAAAAACTAATAAGTATTACTTACATGCCGATACAAGGATTATTATTTAATGTTTGAGAAAACATACTTAAAACTGTTATGGTAATTTTGTGAGGGGTGATCATCGGTTTTATTGTAACTATTTAACAAATAAAGGGAAAGTTCTTTAGGGGAAAAAATATTAACAATTTAACTGGGTAAGTAGGTATTATGTAGATTGTTTGTTGAAATTAAATGTAATGTGTTATATTATTTAAAAGTTATTGGTGTGTTAATTTATTTAAATTATTTATTTAGAACAGACAGCACTGTGATAGTGTATAAAAAGAACATCCAAACTAATATCAAAAAATAGAACACCTACCTTTTTATCCGTACATCGAAAAGAAGGCACTGGAAAGAGCTGTGTGAAAAGCTGGATAAGTACATCTGTGGTTAGGGATACAGGATCGTCATGAAGAAGTTCCATGCGTATCTTTTTTACGAAATGCCTATGGACAAAAAGCTGGAGGTAACACTAGAGCTCTTTCTGGATGGCAGATGGCATGGAGTATGGAAGGACGAGGGAGCTGAGCGGGCCGTAGTCCCCCGGACTGTATCAGATGCCACCTGAAGCGGTGAAGGCTCTAGGACAGGGGAGCCTGCGTGGCTTCTGGAACACATGAATGCACCGCTGGAAGCACAGACCTTTTCTGAGCCTTGAAGCACATCGAGGTTAGTACTGCTCCTCAAGGTGGGGAAAAGTATCGCCTCATCTGTTTCCTTCCATGCATCGGTAAGCTGTATAAAAGGATGCTGAGATAATTGAGAGGTCAGGTGGTTTATTTCGGAGGCAATTTAGTTTTTGTAAAGGGAAAAGCACAGTTGATGCAATCGTGAGTGTACTCGAAATGTTGCGTTACAGAAGTGATAAATATCGATGGGCGGCATTTCTGTTGTTCGATGTTAGAAATGAATTCAATTCGTTGCAGTGGAACGAGGTAATGTTTACCTGATAAATATGGTGGCGTAGTATTTGTCCGAGAGACACTTATGGTGGAAAAGGGCACGATCGTGCAAGTGACGGCCGGGGTCCCCTAGTGATCTGTCTTGGACCCGACGCTATGGAATCTGGCATACGAGGCGGTTATGAACTGTGAATACGGAGAGGGTACAACCCCCATCACATTCGCGGATAACCTCGCTGTACTGGTAGTGGCCCGGTGTAAGCCAGATCTCAAGTACCGATGACGCAACATAAACTGAAACTTGCGACAGAGAAAACCGAAATTATTATTCTGAAGGGAAAAGGAACAGGCAAAGTGTGGAATTACAATGTGCGGAGGCATGTCTAATACCCAATAAACACTTAAAGTACCTAGGAATAACGTTGCACCAGAATGGAAAATGGGGAAGCATGTGCAGGAGGTGGCCCGAAAGGTTGCGAATAGTGAGGCTGCGTTGAGGAGAGTTACAACTCCTCCAACATTGGGGGACCCAAATCCGAAAGGAAAAGGGTCTTACACAGTGTTGTGCAGTCGATCGTCCTCTACGCGGCACCAGTCTGGAGCGGGGCGGTGGAGATAATGGCCTGTAAGACGCTCATGATACGAGTAGACAGAACAAGTCTGTTGAAAGTGGCATGCGCCTACAGGACTGTGTCTGCGGCAGTCTTGTGGGCTCTCACTGGATGTGTTCCGTTGAATGTTTTGGCGGTAGAGAGAAAAGAGTTCTATGAGAGAAGGGACCCAAACCCTACTATGGCCAAGAGAAGACAGGAAAGGGAAAGGTCAATTGAAAGATGGCAAGAAGAATGGAACAACATGGAGGATGTGGCAGTGTGGAAAATGCTGATCCCGAACATTAAAAATAATTGATGAACTGTGACCACAGGCGACTTGATTATTTCCTGACGCAGGTGCTCACAGTACACGGGTGTTTTAAGACCTACCTCTCTAGGTTTGAAAAGGCTGACACAGATGAATGCCTATACTGTGGATACTCGGATATAGTATAGATTTATAGTAAAAAGGAACAGAATGGAAAGAGAGACAGTGTGAATTTTTTGTGAGAGAAATGATTGAGAGAATGATTGAAGCTAAAGCAGGTTGGACTACTGTTCACAACTATATCCGTGCAGTGATCAAGAAAAAAGAAGAGGAAGAAAGACAGCTGGACCAACGGCAAAGGTAAGAGGAAAATATGCTTGGAAGTTAAAGGTAGAAAAGTGGGTCACTCAACTATATGAGTTAGACTGTTTGGAAGAAGGAAATGCCCGTCTGGGAGTGATGCCGTACTAGGAGCGATAAGGGTCTTCCCCGCGCTACCTGGAACGAGACAGGGAGCCTCCTTGCTGACAGTCTGATGATAAATGAAGGTAATGCTTCAGAAGTGACGCCGGCCTTACAGCGGCCATTCCGCTTCCGGATCGCTGAATGACAGAGGAGGGTCTGGTTTATTAAGTAGGCATTTGGCGTAGACTCGCCGACGAGAGGGCATGTTTAAGTACCTCGGGCACTATCGCCGGAAAAAAGAAGAACGAATCCTACACTAAGGTCAGTCAGGCGACGTCCTGGACTGAGATGTCTTTTGAAGATTCCAGATCCCCCTCTAGAAAGACAAAAAAAGTATTTGTCAGATGATGTTTATTTTTTTTGTAATATTACTTTAAAACCATATGTTTTATTATGTCGAGTAACATTTTTTTATTTTCTATATATTCGCTATTACAATAGCAAAACATTTTGTTGAATTAAGCATATTTTTTATTCTAATTGTTTCTTTTCGAGAAAAGAAGAGAAAAGAATTGAAAATATTCGGAAACTATTTTCTTGTGGCATCTAAAATAATTACTATTTTAATGGGAATAAGCCGCAATTGAAGGTTAAAGTAAGTGCTATTGACGTTTCAATTTCCTCTTCGGAAATCGTTCTCAAAATAAAAACATTAATAAATTAAACAATTTTGTTTTTTGTTACTTGTTGAAAAAATTCTTCTAATTATTTAATTTTATCTGACTCATATTGACAATTTAGACATATATTATACATTTTAAAGTAGACGACTTTAAAATGATATTGCCAATATTGCTGAGTTGCGTTCATGGCACGACTTTATTGTAAGATAGTTCATTCGATTACATGAAATTAATTTTAATTTGAGAATATCCATCAGAAAAAATTATAACATGTCATTCGTCTTTAAAAAACAATGACATGCCATGATGACAGTAAAATTCGCCTGATAGTAATTCCATAGTAAATTATGAGGTAAAAACCAGAAAAAAACCTCATAATACTATCCCGACATAGTAAGTATTTGGTCTTACATTTAGTTTACTCTCAATAAACACCAAATTCTGATTTTATATGTTTGTTATTTAAAAACATAGCAACATCCGAGGAATTTGCTACACAATTGGTCTCATTTAACATAATTAGACCCGCTTCTTTGATTTTTCTCTTTTTACCATCTCTTTCTTTTAGAACTATACTTGAATCATTCCATTGAATCCTATGTTCATTTTTCCATGCGTGTTTACATCTTTGAGATCTATCAAATTCTCAGTTTTTAATATAAGATTGCTGTTCACCAATTCTAATATTTAATGGACATGACGTTTCACCTAAATAAAACTGATCGTATTCACAAGATATTTTATAAATAGAATTCTTTGTACTTTCTTGTTTATTGTTAGGTTTAGTTTTAGATAAAATAAATCTCAATGTGTTTGTTGTTTTGAATGTTGTTGAAATGTTGAATTTATTCTTTCTATCTTTTTAAGTTTTTCTGATAATCCTTTTATGTATGGCATTGTAATTCCTCGTATTATTCCTTGTATATACTGAGGGATCTCGTTCTAAGTTGTTCTGTTCTATTCGGTCGATTCTTGAAAATTCCTTATAAACGATAAAGGATAATCATTTTTTAATAAAACAGATGTTAACAAATCTTTTTCCTATAAGAACGAATTTTCGTTAGAACAAGTAATTTTGGCTTTATCGTATAAGGATTTAATGACTCCCTTTTTAATACTAATATTGTGATTTGATTTGTGATTTAAATATCTGTTAGTGTGTGTTGGTTTTCTATAGGGAAAGGTAGTGTGTTATTATATTTTTTTTCTATGAATTGAAATTGATCTAATTTTTCTTTTTAATTATTTAATTATTTCGAACTACTTTTTTTTTAAGAATTATCGGTATGTAATTCCAATCCTGTATTTTGTATACTTAGTTATTATTCTAACTACCGAAACATTTTTTTTTTCGTTTGTCGTACAAAATGTATTAAAGCACAAAATTAGCTAGATAAAAAAATAAGTCTGTATCATATTGAACGTATTTTTGTCTTGAGCTGAATAAGAAATCAATTTATTTTATTTGCCGTATTCCCGCACACAATACAAGCTCCGAAACCATTTCTGCAATATCATATTATGAAATTTAGTGGCACCCGACTGTGAAAATTCTACTACAAAATATTTCAATATAAAACCCGTCGGGTCGTGTCTAATTCCTAATAATCACTAACCCCATTTCCAATCTGTGAATTCCCTCGATCAGTGTTTGTTTTCGAATTTTTTACGCCCCTAAATCCAGGTAACGTCTCGAAAAAGAATAGAAATAAAAAAATTAGATAATGATCGAGGAGATTTGGTCAGACATGGGTGGTGGTTTTTGAAGAGCTTCCGTTACATTTTTGGAAGAAAGAATTATAATATACGGGGTAGATCTACCTGTTAAGCGTTTAATAGCCATGAAAATTATAGCAATTTTTAAAACTACACAAAAATTTTGCTGTAGGGGTTGTAGAAAAAAGATGATCTTTAATTTTATTGGTTCAAGGAAAGAATATAAGTTTTTTCATAACTATTATTGAACGTAATAATTTGGAAATCCATTGGAGTAAAATGTTTATCCTGAAGCACTTAGTTCTTGCAATGCGGATTCCAGAATTAAATCTGGAAACATATTTGTGCTTTGTTAATTACGCCAAGGCCTTTGATAAAGTAGAATAGGATAAATTGTGGCATATAATTAGGGAAATGAATACGACATCGTCTAATCTATGTATTACAAGAATGTAAGAATTAATAACGTGCATTGGAAAAACGTGCATTGGATGTACAATATCCCCTATTCGATTCATTATACACCGTGAACACATTATGCGTCAAGTTTTTGAGGAATTGCAAGATGAAGCAACAATAGGAGGACAAAAAATTAAAAACCTACGATATGCTGCTAATACGATTATATTAGCGTCTTCAGCCAAAGAAATGAAACAACTTATGAATAAATTGGGCAGAACGAGTACAGTATATGATTTGAAAATAAAATTGCAAAACAACCAAGCAGATAATCATACATGACAGGTTTTAGGTTTGTGTTGCTTGTTGTTTGGCACACCTTCAAAACAACAATCACAACTATACAAAGAGAACAACTACAAGACAACATCAAAAAAACAAAGAATACATGGATGACAGAAGAAGTCCTAGAACTGATGGACATAAGGAGATCTTACAAAAATCGCAATGAAGAAAAATATAAAGAAACCCAGAAAATCATCCGAAACAAAATCAGGAAAGCCAAAGAAGAATGGATGAGCAGCAACTGTGAGGAACTCGGAGATTTACTAAAAAATCATGACTACTTTAATGCATACAAAAAGATTAAGGAAGTCACAAATATGAAGAAAAAAATCACTACAACAACTTTAGTAGATGATAACAACCAAATAGTATCTAGTCCAGAAAATGTAGAAGATATCTGGGAAAAATACATCAAAGATCTGTTTGATGACGAGAGGACAAAACCACAAATGAATATAGTACAAGAAACAATACTTGATATATTAACATCGGAAGTTACAAAACGGCAAAGCCACGAACAGCCTCAGGTCTAGATGAAGTATACGTAGAGATGATAAAGGTTATTAATGAAGAAAATCTTCAGACATTAACACTATTATTTAACAAAATATATACCACTAGAATCTTCCCAGAAGACTGACTTAGATCGACATTTATACCTATACCCAAGATAAATAAAGCAAATAGATGCTCACAGTTCAGATTAATTAGCCTGATGAACCATTTTCTGAAAATTTTGCTCAAAATTGTACATCAACGAATATACAGAGAACGCGAAAGAAACCTGAGCGACAATCAATTTGAATTTCGTATAGCGCTTGGTACAAGGGAGGCATTATTTGGCCTCCAGATATTATTACAAAAATGCCGAGATCAGCGAAAAGATGTGTTTCTCTGTTTTATCGACTACGAAAAAGCGTTTGATCGAGTAAAACACACAGAACTCATAGAAACCCTAACACAACATGGTATAGACCATAACACTGTAGCACTTATTAAAAAACTATATTGGGATCAAATGGCGTCGATCAAAATAGACAATCGTCTGACAGCAGAATTGCCAATAAAAAGAGGAGTTCGTCAGGGCTGTGTACTTTCTCCACTGTTATTCAATATATATTCCGAAAAGATCTTTCAAAATGCCCTCGAAAATATTGAAGAAGGAATAAAAATCAACGGAGAATACGTAAACAACTTAAGATACGCAGACGACACCGTCATTATTGCGGACAGTGCTGAGGATTTACAACGACGTGAATGTCATAACCAGAGAGGGAGATAGCTTGGGACTAAATATAAACACAAATAAAACAAAAGTAATGGCTGTTACACGTGCACCAAATGTCGACATTAATATCTGTATCTATAACAAACATATAGAACCAGTACAAAAATTCCAGTATCTTGGTTGCTGGATAACAAACAACCTTGACCACGAGGGCGAAATACGTGCTCGTATAGAATATGCTAGGTCCGCATTTCAACGAATGAAAAAATTCTTAATAAACTCTACGTTATCGTTAGATATCCGATACCAATTTGTAAAAACGTTTATTAATTCCATATTGCTATACGAAGCCTTTGAGATGTGGGTTTTTCGAAGGATGCTGAAGATCTCTTGGACAGAGCACGTGACCAACAACAAGGTGCTAGAAAGAATGGGTACTGAGAGAGAACTCCTAAATATTGTAAAAAACAGAAAAACGAGTTATCTAGGACATATTTACAGAGGAGAAAAATACAATTTCCTACGACTTATAATGAAAGGGAAAGTGGAAGGAAAAAGAGGTCCAAGAAGAAGAAAATGCTCCTGGTTGAAGAATGTAAGAGACTGCACAGGCATGGACACACATTTGATACTAAGAACAGCTCAAGATAGAGAGCAATTTGCTGTAGTTATAGCCAACCTTCAGTGATGGAGAAGGCACCTTAAGAAGAATAAGAAGTTGTTTGTTAAGACCTCCACATTCAATTGGATTTTTCGAGTATGCCAAACATTTTAAGATAATTAGGATAATTGATATGATTGTACGAAATTATTTGCTGATCATTACCTAGTTACTACATGCTCTTTTAGTTTATTACATCTGCACATCTGTAAAAACCACATAACGTAATTTTTTTGAAACTTTTTTTTGTCAGTTTTTTTCTCGCTTGTTGCCTATTATACTCCACTTGTAGGTCTTCCTTTTTCTCGTGTGGCATTTTCATACTTTGTATATAACAGGTACTGATCTTTTGTCGGTTTTAAGAAAGAAAAATTGTCATTTGTGCTGAAATACGTGCTGTACACGTTTTGATCCACTGCCTTCTCCTTTTGTTTTCAATGCATAAACTTCTGCACAAATTATAGATGTTCTACATTCAAAGTTCACTATCCAAATTAAGTTTTTTACTAGCTTTTCTAAGGTAGTATAAGGACATTGTCGGAAAACTTTCGATGTGTTATTTTACCAATAGAAGGACATCCTCAGGCAACAATATAAAAGAAAGCTTATGAATACGACATAGAACTATATAATACGTATATAGACTTTAAAAAAGCTTTTGATAGTGTGAAAAGAGACAAAATGCTGGAAGACTTTCGAAATCTAGGTATACCAAAAAAATATATCAGCCTCATAAAAATGACGTTGCAACGTTCAAAAGCCGCAGTTAGAGTAGATGGAGAACTGTCTCCCCTGTTTGACATCAACATGAGTGTGAGACAGGGAGACGCACTTTCAACCATGCTGTTTAACCTAGTTCTCGAAGCAGTCATCAGAAAAACCTATGTAACCGGCCATATAAACACCAAAACAGTACAGCAGACGATGTCGCCATTATTAGTAGAAGTAAGACACAACTAATGGTAACGTTCAAGGAAATTGATCCTGAAGCAAAAAAAAAGAGGGCTTAAAATAAACGAAACAAAAACTAAGTACATGACCATCAAAAGAACACACGAAAATAAAAATAATATAGCAATAGACAACTATACTATTGAACGTGTGGATGCCTTCACATATCTGGGCACAGAAATCAATCAGAAGAATTCCGTAAGTAGCCAAATTAATGCACATATTTCCAGTGAAAATCGTACTATGCTAATAAAAGATTGACGACATCGAAATTATTAGACAAAAGAACCAAAATGACTATCTACAGAACTTTGATTAGACCCGTAATAACCTATGGTTGTGAAACCTGGGTAATAACAAAAAAATAGGAAGCCCAACTCAGGATATTCGAGGGAAAGATACTGAGAAAAGTATATGGCCCCGTGCAAGAGAAAGACGGCACAAAAAGAATTAGGAGAAACGACGAGGTTAATGAACTAAATAAAGGGTATGACATTGTAAGATTTGTGAAAAGTCAAAGACTGTCATGGCTGGGACATGTTCAGCGACAAAAAGACACGAAAACGACGAAGAAGATGTTACAGTGGAAACCGGTGAGAAGGCGGGAAAAATGAAGGCCCAGGACGAGATGGTTGGATGACGTTGAAGACGACCTTAAAACCACGAATAAAATACAATGGAGGAGAAGAGCCCAAAAAAGATCTAAATGGAAGGACATAGCCAGACAGGCAAAGACCCAACCAGGGTTATAATGTCAAAGGAAGAAGAAGAAGAAGGATTTTCTCAGGTGTTTTATTCCCGGGTTTTTTTTCATCCTTCAAAGTTCCCAGCAGAACTTATACCAGCAAGTCTTGTTCTAGTTGGCCCATACAAAATGCAGAGTTTTTTAAAAACATTTGCACATACTTTTTGTTTAATTCCATTGTTTTTTAAGTAATAAAGGCTCTTGACTTTTCACTTCTATGTGAAATTTGTTCCAACTTTGCAAATTTTATACCTCTTTTATTAATGTAATTTTTTATTTGAAACGTAACTTTTTATAAATGCTTTTTATAAAAAATATTAACCTTCTAATTGGACAGCTTAGTTTGCCAAACTTAGCTACATTCTTAAAAACAAAAGATATCCATAGCACCTTAAAACCAAAGTATACAATCAATGCGCACTCCTTGTTCTCACTTATGGTTCCCAAACGTGAACATTTACAAAAGCAAACATGGACAAAATCATAAAAACCCAAAGAGCAATGGAAAGACAAATGTTGCACATAGGACTAATGGATAAAAAGAGCAACGAGTGGATAAGAGAGAAAACAAAAGTGAGGGATGTTGGACAAGAAGTTGCAAAATTGAAATAGAGATTTGCCGGATACAATATAAGACAAAAAGAAGACCGATGGAACAAAATTCTTATAAGTTGGAGACCGTGGGAATACAAACGAAGCAGAGGAAGGCCCCAAATGAGATGGGCAGATGATATCAAGAAGAACGTGGGCTCTAAGTGGATGACTATAGCGACAGACATAGAAGAATGGAAAAGGATTGGGGAGGCCTATGTCCAAAGATGGACCGAAGAAGGCTAATTAGATAGATAGATAGAATTGGACAGATCAGATTTATTTCTATAATACCCTCACCGGAGCCCACTAGACCATTGTTCCGCTCAGTAGTATCAGATGTAAGGGTAGAGTTGTAAGGGTTTGTGTTATCTGGTTTATAAGTTTATCCTTTAATCAAATCGTCATCAAATTCAAAATTGTCTGAATCGTTGACTTATTTAAGAAAGTCGGGAGTATTTGCTTCCTTGGATCTATTTCTGTATTTAATATTGGTTCTTCGGTATTCTGACACAGACAAAATTTTATTAATAACTAAATTAAGAGTTTTATTGAAAGGACATATACATATATTTGATTATGTTAGTGTAGTGATGGTTTATTCGGTAATATGTCAATGCTTCTAACATTTTCTGATGGCTTATGGTATTATGGGTGTTAACGAATATCAGTGCCAATGGTTCTTTATTACTAGTAAGTGGTCGACAGTGATGTATCCTGATCTAAATCCAGCTTGTTCTCTTAACTTAGTGTCCAGTTTTTTTTTTTGATAATATTTGTAAAATGTTTATAAATATGTGAGAGCAAACTGATAGGACGGTAGTTTTTAGATCTGTTATATATTCTTGCTTGTGTGATAAAACAACGACTACGTTGTTTCATTGAGACGTAGTTTTTTCTTGGTAGATGCATTCTGTGAAAAGCTTGGCCAAAACCTGGATTATTTTAACCTAGTTTGATCGCCTCGATCACTACTCTGTCATCGCCAGGGGATTTGTTATTTTTCATTTCTAAAAGTGCAGTTTTGATTTCGTATGGAGTAATTTCTGGCATTAATTCTGATCCCTGGTTTATGATTTTGGGCAGTGGCTAATCTTACCTTTCGTCATTTCTCTCATACATTTTGCGACAAAAGGATTCGACAACCTCAAGGATTTTGGTTCTATCCGTAGTAAAGTTTCCATTAGTATTTCGCCTCAAAACTTTTAAACTTTTGTTTTCCTAAATAATTTATGTTATTTCTCTTGTAATGTTTTCTCTTACATCTTTTCGGATTGACCGGTAGACATCTTTATTTAATTTCTTCTTTGTTGTGTAGTCGAAGCAGTATTTTTCCGAGCTCTTTGGTATTTTTACTTAATTTTTCTTTATGGGTCAGAACAGTCGTTCATAAAAAATTGGGATATAAAAATATCACAATTACAGAAATATTCAAAAGACCTATGCATGAGTTAAAAGAAATGACCAGAGACAGAGATCTTTTGAGACGGACAATACACGATATCACGATAACCACTACATCACTACATTCGTTTCTGGGTTCTGGACTGAAGAGAGAGATATAAAAAACTTGAGAGAATTTAATCTGAAAACGTGCTTTGTTGACTACTCCAAGGTCTTCGATAATGCAAAGTGGATAAAATGTGGCACATACTTATTATATTCTCTGCCAACAATATAGCCACTGCTACCACCCATAAAATCACACCACGATAAAAATTATTGAAACGATCTATTCATACTGGTGGTTTTCTGCTTATAACATTTATAACACTATTTTTTTAAGAGAATATAAGACTTTTATGTTTAGACTAGACTGTGCCTACAAAACACTTCTTCATTATTTTAGAATACTCGTAGATACCCTTTACACTATATTTATGTAATCAATTTGTCGTACGTATCGAATCTTAAAAAATTTCCCACGCAATTTTAAAGTAACAGGTAGGCAGTAGTCGCTTTTGTTATATGCCGTGTGTACACATTAGAACAATTTTGATGAATGGAGGTTCTATAGAATGTACAACTTTATTATTAAATACAGTGGTGTGCATTTACTGAATATTTTATTAAATATTTGACAAAAAATATACTGAACAACAAATACAAATCACGTAAGTATTTCAATATCATTGATCGAAGTTTTACCTTCTTATTTTCATTCTTCTTATTTATCTAGGTCTTCTCAGTTTTCTTACTCTCACCCCTTTCATTTTTCTTATTATTGTTACAAAAGTTAACCTAGTGTGAGGTAATACATCAAAACGCTAAAGTATACCATAAAAAACTTCCTTGATATTTATTTCGAAATATGTATGTAATGGTTAAAAAATGAGGTTCGATTCCAGCAAACAGCGAAGCAAGACTTACTATCTTGTATCTGTGATCACTGAGATAAACAAAGCAGTTGTGGATTTTCAACCAATATCAGACAGAATATGTTACTTGAGAGTAAGAGGAAAGTATAAGAAGATAAGTATCATTAATGTACATGCGTCCACTGAAGATAAAAATTTAGAAACCAAAACAGAGTACTACAAAAAGCTAAGCACCCTTATAGTGGTGAAACTAAGTAAAGCTAAGCACCCTTATAGAAATGAAAACGAGAAAAAGTTATTAGAATTTGCCACAGAGAACAAAATGAAGAGCATTTTGTACCTAGCACAAGGATTGATCACAAAGACATTCATAAGGTAACATAGACTTCTACCGATGGAAAAATAAAAAAATAGATAGATCACGTCCTAATTGAAAGTAAACATGATAAGGCAATAATCGATTGCAGGAGTTACAAAGGGGCAGAGACCAATACTGACCATACACTAATAATACCAAAACTAAGACAAGAACTACCAATAATTCCAAAACATGTTAGAGATAGATTAAATTACTAATTAGAGCGCCTTTAAGAGAAGCAGGTTGTAAACAGACTAAAAGAAGAAATAATTAAAAAACTAGAGAATCCAGTCCAACAGGATATAGAAGATGAGTGGCGGACCATACAGACAGCCATGTCGGAAGCAGCGGAAAAGTGTATAGAAAGAGAGCAAATAAAAAGATGGCAAGACTGGTTCGATGAAGAATGTAGGAATGCTTTGGCAAGAATAAACAGGGCAAAATTACAAAGAGATAAAGAATTTACTCAAAATGCGATCGAAAGCTATATGGCAAGAAGAAGGGAAGTGAAAAGAATTTTCAAAAGAAAAAGAGCTAGAAAAGTAATTGGAAAAAAAATAGAAGAAGACTACATAAACAAAGAGGTAAAGAATTTCTACCAAGAAGTTAGGAAATCCAGAGAAACTACAAAGAATTGCAGAACCACAGTATTGCAGAAACAAAGAAGGCTTACTTATAGGTGAAACAACAGAAAAATTAAACAGATGGGCGAAATATTTCGAAGATCTATTAATGACAGACCAACAAGAGGAATTTGAGAAAGGAAATGAGAATTGGCAAGAAGATGAAGAAAGGACGTACGAGGAACCAACTTTGAATGAAGTCAAAGAAATAATAAAAGACCTAAGAAATAACAAAAATACAGGAGAGAGTGGTGTCCCAGCTGAGATTTTAAAGGAGAGTGACGAAAGATTGAAGGAAAGGATATTTCACTTGACACTAATAATTTGGCAATAGAAAGAAATACCGAAACAATGGAATACCGCTCTTATTTGTCCTATCTACAAAAAAGGAGACAAAACTGGGTGCGAAAACTATAGAGGTATAGCACTATTAGAAGAAGTCTATAAAATGCTTGCAAAAATTATTAGGAAAAGATTAATAAAATATGACAACAAAGTGATTGGAGAATACCAGGGAGGTTTTAGATCAGGAATAACAACTACTGAACAAATAAGTATGTTAAAATTAATACAAAATATTAGCTACGAACAAAACTTAGGATTACATAATAATATGCTTTTTATCGATTTTAAACAAGCATATGACTCCCTAAAACGAACGATACTATATGAGACCATGAGAACATTTGAAATACCAGAAAAGCTTATAAAGCTAGTGAGAATGACGCTTAGGAACACAATAAATAGAGTAACAATGGAAGGAAGCTTTTCCAAACAGTTCACAGTGAATAGAGGTTTAAAACAAGGGGATCCGCTATCAACGAATTTATTCAACCTAGTATTAAAACAAATCGTAAGAAAATCAAATATGAGCACAAACAGGACTATTTTCATAAGTAGGAAACAGTGCATAGCGTACGGGGATGATGTGATGATACTAAAACAAAAACGCAATATATCATTATACGTTTACGAGAGATATTTATTACCTTCTTCTTCTTCTTATTCTTCTTATTACGCCGTCTCTTTTTGAAGGTTGGCGATCCAAATGGCAATTTTATCTTTGGAAACAGCTGCACAAAAGATTTCTGTGGATGAACGGTCAAACTATCTTCTCAGGTATTTCAGCCGCGAGTTCTGTCGTCTTCCACTGATCTTTTGCCTTGCAGTTTACCTTCCAATATGATTTTGATAACTTTTGACCTCTCAACACATAACCCAAGTATTGTATTTTTATCTCTTTGATTATGCTGAGTAATTATTTTTGTTCACACATGCGCCAAAGTATCTCAACATTAGTAACTTTTTGTATCCATGGAATTCTCAGTATGCGTCTGTCTATTTTGTTGTCGTTTAGTTCTTTTAGTGTTTCGTCATCTTTATTGATGAATATCTTTCCAGTATTCAGAGTACTCATATTCCGAAACAGATTTCTCCAAACAATAACATAATCTGATCTTGTTTCAATTGTGAAATTACAAGCTCATTTGGTAATTTAAGTATTTAAAGCTTCTGACTAACAGATGATATAATAAGGTAAGCTCTGACGTCACAATGGGCGGGGGTTTTAAAAACCTTTCAATACATTTCTAATTTATATATATTTGTCGCATAAGAAGTTGGAAATATTGGTTTTTTAAATGTCATGAAGAATCCATAAGGACTTTTGATTATGAACATTTAGTCTGTGAGATTGGTGTTATTTGTTGTTCGTAAATTTGTGAGGTAAGAATATCGAAGTATTAGGATATTTACTACGAAAGTTTATATTTTAAGGTTATGTCATTGTTTGATTAAAACTTTAATTATTTTTTACTGTATTTCAAAGTATTTTGTGGTTTTTTTGTTCGGGTTATTTCAAAATGAATCAATAAATCTTTTAATATATTTACAAAGTTACTAAATATTTAAATTAATGTTTTATTCTTTTTTCGTTGTCAGTGATTTTATCCTGTAAAAGACTAAAGATATTTGTTTTCTCATAATTTAAGTTGTAATATAACATTCTGTGGAAATCTTTTTATCAAATTGCCATAATGAGTGTTTAAAAAAATGTTTTTTGAATGTTGTAGTAGTTTTTGTGTTTATTTTCTAGACCTGGACATATAATAGCTAGTAAACATGTGTTGAAAATATCCACAATATCCAGTATTACTGAATTTTTCAGTAATGACAACAAAACTACTATTAACTACAAGAAAACGAATATATTTAGTCTTTAAGGGATAAAATCACTAGCACTTAAAAAAGAAGAAAACTTTAATTTAAATATTTTTTAACTTCGTAATATATTCAATGATTTATTGATTAATTTTGAAATAACTACAATAAAAGCAACAACAAAATGCCTTGAAATGCAGTAAGAAATAATTAAAGTTTTAGTCATACAATGACATAACCTTAAAGTATGACCATTCATAGTAAATATCTTAATACTTTGATATTCTTACCTCACGAATTCATGAACAACAAATAATATCAATCTCACAGAATGAATATTCATAACCAAAAGTCCTTATTTATTCTTCAAACAATTAAAAAAAAACCAATATTTCCAACTTCTGTGACAAATACACACAATTAGAAATGTTTGGAAAGGTTTTTAAAATCCCCGCCCATTGTAACGTCAGACTTGGTAGTCAATTTCTAACAGTAACTTATTATTTACTGGATTTCAGCTCTTCGTTAACGAAAGCAGCTCGAGGAATCAAATTTGGAATCTCAGTTTTTGGTCAAACAATAATTCAATCTATATCGTACTTCGAACATAAATTAAAAAATCCACGTATACGTCACTGTCAAATAAAGAATCTCATACGCTATAAATATATAAAGAAAGAAATATGCGTTTAGCATACAGGTGTAAAGTCGTATGTAAATTTTCGTCGTTGTGTTTTTTTAAACACACTGCTGTGAATTCTGGTAGCGACACATTAAGCAATGAATATTTACAATCTGAACTAAAACATAACGTGCAACATATAAAAGAGTCCGTGATAAATAAAGATGAATGCGGTAGAATTTGTAAATGTGTCAAGTGAATGTATGAACGTTCTGTTGTATGTTAGGCTTTGATAAAGACAAATAGAGGAAGCGGTTTCTAATAAACTTAATGAATGATGATTAATTGTTTTTAGGAATAACCAATCAGAGAGACATATACTGATAGTTGTTTATACTATATAAGCGAATTAACATTTACCGATGGAAGAAGTTTACAGACTGGTTAATATTATATACAGTATATTTTTTTGCCGTGTCTTACAATGGTGTACAATTGGTGTACAATTTAATATTTTTGTTGAGAAGAAGACACAAATTTACTTTAAATAAGTTTATTTTGACGTTTAGATTTCCACTTCAGAAATCGTTTTCCGAACTAAAATTAAAACTTCAAAATAAACTTTAAAGTAAAATTGTGGCTTATTACAGTTAAATATAGTAAAATATAAAATATTATTGATATATATTTCCCCATAAGTGTATATATATATTAATGTGATATCAAGAATTTTAATTTTAAAACTTTACAAAAATTGTATTTGAAACATTATTTAAATTTTTGATTTATGATTCATATCACACCTTTCAATTTTGTTATCTCAGGTTTTACTCGTGCTTCAATATCTATACTTTACAGCTGATGGGTTAGGTCCAAAGAATAACGAAATAAAATAACATAATATGATATGAAGATAATGTAATAAAATAAACTGATTATATGAAAATACCTCCAAAAATTATTAGCATACAATGTTTATCAAACAAAATTCGTTCTACGTACGTGAACCTTCAATAATGCATGGATAATATAATACAATTACAATCTAAAATCCAGCTTCTTATTCTACTTAAACAAATCAAATAATATTCAGTATCCTTCCTAATGCAATTTGATCTCCTTCGACTATCGACAACTTATTCACACGTTACTAATATGATATAATATTATTTGACCCAAAATTCTCAAATTGAATATATTATGAATGTTTCTCCCGTTGAAACGCTTCCTCTGCCTTGAGTTGTCCAATTCCTCGTTCTATGCAAAATTAACTATGAGTTCTCAGCAGCCTCCTATGTAATTTGCAATATTAAACAAGATATTGCAATTTAGTGTCTTCAATGCACGTACCTTTCCAATGATGCCAGCCTCTTTTCCTCCCGCCAAACTTAATCTCTCGTTCCGAAATAAACAGCGATACGTAGAATACAAGTAGAAAAAGTTTACTTACAAATTGTACCAGATCAACTATTGTCGGACACACTTACTTCACCAACTCACAACTTATTCTTTATCACTTACTACACCTGGAGACCACCTCGAAAACCAACCATTCACTTTAAGAAACTGGAACTAACTAACTCGCTCATCTCCTTTATCCATCCATCCAACCTTTCATTATACACACCCATCACCACTTTCCAAATTCTCGGCCAATCAGAAATTTGCATACCACTCCCACATAAAATCAGAAATACCTACAAACTTTCCTAATTCATATTATTTCTACAAGGACACTTAATTTCTACTGGATATTTACATATTTCGAAAAATCATTTACTTATTAACTATTTTTATTGTCCTGTTTATGGCGTAGACCCGGATTACGGAACACTTTATGGCTTATGGCGAAAAACCATCGTTAACTTCTATTCATTGTACCCGCACTATTCACTTGTTATATTTATATAAAAGATTATTTATGACTAAGATTACCTTTGGTTAATTCCAGGCAGCTCGGAGTATTTTTATTTTCTATAATCTCTGAAATATTGATTTCATCGTACATTTAATACTTTTACTATTCAATTTTGAATACCACAACAATATATATATACATATATATACATATATATATATATATATATATATATATATATATATATATATATATTGTTATGATTGTTTATTTTGAGTTCAAACTTAGTTTATTGAGCCAATAAAAAGGAATTATAACTTATTTGTTATCAAAAGTAAAATAATCCTCATGTTACCTGTGTTCGATGGATTCAAAAGATCTTCTAGTTGTCTTTTATCGGGATAGAGAAGAAAAGGATAATAATACAAATATATTATATTACAAAGATTTACGTTTCTTTATTTTATATGAACGAATAAAACAATTATTAAATTCTGTCGTTATCTTATCAATCAGCATACAAGAAAATAAATCAAATTACTATGATATGAGATTATAAAGCTACATACATTTATATTACGTGAAAAACCAATTTTACTTAAATTTCTCTTTACTTGAAAATAGAAACCACAAAACTTTAAACTTTTGATTAGCCTAACAAAACCTCAGTTCTTAAATTTTAATGCTAATGACCATGATGTCGAAACGATCCTTCACAGATATAAAATTCAATTGTACAAACACTTACAGTTTATTTTCTTCTTGAGTTGTATGTTGGAACATACCCAGAAAAGTCCAGTCTCCTCAAAGATGTGATCTCACCTTTTTGGCACCTCGGCTCCTTCTTTACGTCTCTGTAAACCTCCTGCAGACTACACAAAAAGCACCTGATTCTCTTCTCCAAACTCCGCTACTTATTTATGACACCAGGACCTCCTTTTGTCAACTTGATGCCGTAAGAATACTTTCACATATACTTTATAAAATGCCCACGGTAGATACAAGGACCTCTTTTAATCTACTTGTTATCTCCTTCTTCAAACTATTCACTTCTTTTCGTTACGCCGGTATCCAAACTCACGAACCACACCCTATCTTGAGACACACGACTGTTTCCTTTCGATGACCAAAATATGACTGACTTCTCCTGTTTCATGATCGACTCCCAAATTCCCATTTTAAAAACGACCGTCCAATCAAAAAGCTTAAATTGTGTTTACTATGATATTGGAAAAGCCTAATTTCGGTTTCAGAGAAAACTAAATAGCTTACTTTAAAATTGGTTTTTTCAATACATCATTTATACATATTTCAAAAGATTAGAATATGGTCATTTAATACTCGACTCTACAAACAATGAAGAGATTAACTTACAGGTAAAATGTCTTCTAATTCTAAACAAAGGTTTTTTGATAATTTTGTTTGCAACGGAAACAGGTCGTTTGCCAAACAAATTTCTATTCTTATCTACACTAAATCTTATCTTAAATTAATATATACATTTTTGTTTATAATGATTTCTTAAAATTTTATTTCGATGGATTTTTTTTTTATTTATTTTTCTTTGGTTGGGAAAGAAGAAACATAACAAATCCCCGCCTTTGCATACGATAAAAATTACCGAATTATTTAGGGATTTTTCTCTATGCAAAAACAATAAAAAATAGTCTTCCAACATTTTTTTAATTTCTTCTTTCACCTGTTGTCGATATTTATTTGGGATCGGGTACGTCTTCGATTGAAAGTTTCCCAAGTTTTTAACCTCAAAGAAATGTTGGTGCTTTTTTGCCACTCTGTTTTCCTCATTTATTAAAGTTTCGTGTTCTTTTAACATCAGACTCACCTCATTTTCTTTTTCTTCTCCACATATCAATTTTCTTTCTTTTTCCTCAGATTCTTGACACATATTTATCGCACATTTTTCCTCCTCTTTTTCATCAATCTCTTCCTTAAATACCACTGTTTCAATCATATCCTTTTCATTTTCCTTTGTTGACACTATTTCTTTTTCTTCTTCGGCGCTTATCCCTTCTTTTGAGGAATCTCCGGTAGTGACTTCCTTTATCCTTTTCTTAAGTTTTCTTCCTTTTCTTCTTTGTCCTCGCTTCGTTGCCAAATTCATTTCCACTGTTTGTTCTTTTTTTGTTGTTTTTTCCGAATTATCAATTTTCTTTTTCCCATGTTCATTTTCCTGCCTGTCCTGTTCTTCTTCTTTTTCCTCTGTGATTTTCATCGTTTTATTTTTGAAATCTATCACCACATGTTTTTCTGCCAATTCATCCACTCCTACGATCATATCATGTGACATGTTTGGCATCACAACACATTGTAGTGCATAAAATTTCTTATCCAATCGTACTTTCACTCGTATTCCCTCATTTATTGTTGCCAATGTCCGTTTATTTGCACCCACAAAATTTACCCGTGGTATTTTGTAGATCAAATTCGTTAAATTAACTTCCTCTATTAGTTTTCTGTTGATCAGTGTCATTTCCGATCCAGTATCAATCATAATTTTAATCGGTGTCTCGTTGATAAAACCATCTACAAATTTCAGATTTGCTCCACTTATTTTGTCCTTATTTTCTGCCAATTTAATAAATTCCTTCGGGTGACAAAAAATTCCTGTTTGTTTCTTTGTCTTTAGTGAGCGCCTTCGTGAAAAAGACGCTTGCTGTTCTTGTTCGCTTCTATTTCTGTCGCTTTGTCTCTCATCCTCATATTCCTTTATGTGTGTGTTGTTGACCGCTCTTCTATTTTCTCTTGGTCTCTCGGACCCGTATCGGTTTCCGCGATTTTCCGGTTCATTCGTTCTATTATTATTTCGGTTTTCCTGATATGTGCGAGTGTTGTTTCTATTCTGGTTCTCTCGATATCTGTTTTCGTTCCATTGCCGATTTCTTTGTTCATAGTTTACTCTTCCGTTGTCTCTACTTTCGTTTTCCCTCCTCGGGACAAATTCTCTTCTCGTGTATTCTCTCCTAAAGTTTTGTCCTCTATCTCTATAGTCTTGATTTTCTCGTTGTCTATAATTTTCTTGCGTTCTCCTCATTTTTCTTTCTCTTAATTTTGCTTCTCGTATTTGTAAGAATTGACATAAACTGTCAATATCTTTGTAGTTTTGTAGAGTTATGTGATCTTCTAAGGTATCTTCAAAATGTCTGGCTATTAGTTCCACTAGCTGTTCGGACGAATAGTTGTAATGTAAGTGTCTTGCATTGTTGTATAGTTGTAGGGCATATGTTTTTTCTGATATACCCATACTATCCTGGTATCTCCCATTTTGTAATTCCTTGTTTATCTCTATCTGTTGTATTTTCCCCTAGAAATAATTCAGAAATTTTTGTTCAAATGTTTGCCAATTTTGTAATTCTTCTTCTTTGCTATCAAACCATAAACTTGCCTTATCTTTAAGATGGTTCCTTATCGTTTCCTTTGCTGTTTCGAAATTACCGATATGTCGTAATTTCTTTTTTAAATTGTTGATGAAAATTACCGGGTGTAATTTTTTTACGTCCTCGCCAAACTGTATTTTTATGTCACCCGGACTTTGGATGAGTACTTCTCTCCTGTCTCCCATCTTTCGTTGTTTTCTGATATCCTCAATTTGTTTTTCTATTTCTTTCTTGTCTTCTTGTAAAGCCATTTCAAATTTTGTTTCTAACTGTTCTAATTCCTTTTTCTGTACAGTCTTAATATCTTTCATTTTAGTTTCTATTTCTTCTCTCTGCATCTCTAGTTTCCTCTCTGTTTCTTCTCTGACTTTTTCTAAACAGACTTTTACCTCATTTTCATATTTGTCCAAACGCTTTTCCATTTTTCTATCATTTTCTTCTAATTTTTGTTCATAGTTTTCCAAACGCTGCTCTATATTTCTATTATTTAGTTCTATTGCTAGCCTTGTTTCCCGTTGGTTTTCTTCCATTGTTTGTGATGTTTCTTGTTGATTTCTATCCATTTTATCCATTTTCTTTGATGTTTCATTCATTGTTTGTGTCTGTATTTGCATCATTGCTAATAATTTTTCCAGCATCCCTGTTTCTTTTCTTTCCTCCATTATTGTCGCATTTCCTTCATTATCCGATCCTTCATCAATAATTGTTTCCTCTTCTATCTTATCCTCTTTCCTTTCTTGCGTTTTGCTTTGACTCCTTGTGGTCGACATGTTCGTTAGATTATTTATCCCCGCCAAATGTGAAATTCGAGTAATGTTGCAAAGACAAAAACTTTTCCTCTTATCCCAAATGCAATAAATTCAAATAAATGCAATAAAATTTTAAAACTTTTGTCAGTTGTAAAAATCAATCAAATATCATAAATTATATCATGTAAAAATTTGTACCTAGAGAAATTTGAAATGTAATGTCATAAAAGCAAATATTATAAACTTTAACCATCGGCAAATAAATTTTCAATCAATCTGCTTTCTCTATCCGTTTAAATTTTAACTAGAAATACTTTCTACGCCTTACACGTTGGGGGCCATTTGTTATGATTGTTTATTTTGAGTTCAAACTTAGTTTATTGAGCCAATAAAAAGGAATTATAACTTATTTGTTATCAAAAGTAAAATAATCCTCATGTTACCTGTGTTCGATGGATTCAAAAGATCTTCTAGTTGTCTTTTATCGGGATAGAGAAGAAAAGGATAATAATACAAATATATTATATTACAAAGATTTACGTTTCTTTATTTTATATGAACGAATAAAACAATTATTAAATTCTGTCGTTATCTTATCAATCAGCATACAAGAAAATAAATCAAATTACTATGATAATGAGATTATAAAGCTACATACATTTATATTACGTGAAAAACCAATTTTACTTAAATTTCTCTTTACTTGAAAATAGAAACCACAAAACTTTAAACTTTTGATTAGCCTAACAAAACCTCAGTTCTTAAATTTTAATGCTAATGACCATGATGTCGAAACAATCCTTCACAGATATAAAATTTAATTGTACAAACACTTACAGTTTATTTTCTTCTTGAGTTGTATATTGGAACATACCCAGAAAAGTCCAGTCTCCTCAAAGATGTGATCTCCCCTTTTTGGCACCTCGGCTCCTTCTTTACGTCTCTGTAAACCTCCTGCAGACTACACAAAAAACACCTGATTCTCTTCTCCAAACTCCGCTACTTATTTATGACACCAGGACCTCCTTTTGTCAACTTGATGCCGTAAGAATACTTTCACATATACTTTATAAAATGCCCACGGTAGATACAAGGACCTCTTTTAATCTACTTGTTATCTCCTTCTTCAAACTATTCTCTTCTTTTCGTTACGCCGGTATCCAAACTCACGAACCACACCCTATCTTGAGACACACGACTGTTTCCTTTCGATGACCAAAATATGACTGACTTCTCCTGTTTCATGATCGACTCCCAAATTCCCATTTTAAAAACGACCGTCCAATCAAAAAGCTTAAATTGTGTTTACTATGATATTGGAAAAGCCTAATTTCGGTTTCAGAGAAAACTAAATAGCTTACTTTAAAATTGGTTTTTTTCAATACATCATTTATACATATTTCAAAAGATTAGAATATGGTCATTTAATACTCGACTCTACAAACAATGAAGAGATTAACTTACAGGTAAAATGTCTTCGAATTCTAAACAAAGGTTTTTTGATAATTTTGTTTGCAACGATTTCTATTCTTATCTACACTAAATCTTATCTTAAATTAATATATACATTTTTGTTTATAATGATTTCTTAAAATTTTATTTCGATGGATTTTTTTTTTATTTATTTTTCTTTGGTTGGGAAAGAAGAAACATAACAATATATATATATATATATATATATATATATATATATATATATATATATATATATATATATAAGCGAACTTGGAAATCTTCTTATAATGAAACAATTAACCATATAATCATCGATGGGTTAGGAGACTTTATTGCCAAAGTCGGAAGAGAGAATATATTTTCATCCACCATCGGAAAAGAGAGCCTACACGTAAACTCTAATGATAACAATCTTAGAATCATAAACTTTGTGATGTCTAAGAACATGGTAATAGCTGGGACACGATTTCCTTCTAAAGATATATATAAACGAATTTGGAAATCTCCTTAAAATGAAACAATTACTTAAAAGATCATATAATCATCGATGCAAGAAACTGCTCTAACTTATTAGATGTTAGGTCTTTTAGGGAAGCAAACAAAGATAGTGATCACTATTTAGTTAAAGCTCGATTTAAAGAGAGACTATCCAATTTAAAAAAGGAGATCGGGAAAAGGACAGAAAAAATCGGCATTAGTAAAGTAAAAGATCCCGACATTGCAAATATATACAGATAGCAAATAGAAGATCAAATAAGGACAGAAAACTTAGAAGAAGAAGAAGAAGACCAACTATGTGCAAATATACGAGATATTGTGTTATGAAAATCGGTTGAAATATTGGTCAAAACCAAGTCAGAAAAAGAAATCATTGGTTTGACCATGTGTGCGAAATGGCCACAACTAGAAAGATAGCAGCATATCAAAAAACCATCAACGTAGGTTGTGCACGAAGAAAAAAAAAAGAATAGACGTCTTAGAAGAGAGGAAAAACGTATCCATCGACGTAAGAAGAGGAAATACGAACAGAACACTCTCAATGAGATACAAAGTTTATTCGATAAAAATGAAACGAAGAAATAATACAAATCCTTAAATAATAGCGGTCCAGAATTTAAACCACAATTAAAAATTTGTAAAGACACTAACGGTGAAATTCTACATGATAAAAACTCAGTTCATAACAGATGGCACAACATTTCATCAAACATCTAAATATATACGATATTGACGGAGGTTACAACATAGATAATCAACAAAATCTACAACGTCAACTACACAGTGAAGACCCAACAAGAGAAGAAATGTCAAATGCCATCCTAAAACTCAAAGACAATAAAACCCCAGAAATCGATAAAATCTGTTGATGGTGAAATCAAAATCAATCAGTTTGAAATCAAAAAGATGGTGATCAACTTTTTGCCGCAATCCATAAACAATCAGTACTTATATGGCAGAATAAATTGGTACCAGAAGAGTGGCTAAAGGGGGTAATATGTCCGTTACATAAAAGCGTGATCAACTGGAGTGTAAGAACTATAGAGGTATTACTCTGTTAGCATCTGTGTATAAAATCTTCTGCACTGTATTGTTTGAAAGACTTAAACATTTTACAAAGGATATTGTTGGTCAATATCAATGCGGATTTACTGCTAGAAAGTCAACTACACATCAAATTCAAGCACATAGGCAGATTCTAGAAAAGTCACTAGAATATAACATAGATACACACCATCTCTTCGTCGACTTCAAAGCAACCTATGACAGTGTGAAAAGAATTGCATTATATAATGCAATGATAGACTTTGGGATCGCAAGTAAGTTAGTTAAGTTAACCCAACTAACAATGCAAAACGTAAGCTCATGCGTTATAATTGAAGGAGAAAACTCTACGTTCTTTGGTATTAATAATGGACGTGGTGGCGTGTTTCCTCTTTAATATTGCCTTAGATAAGGCAATCAGACAATTAAATATTAGAATGAATACAGCTATTTTTAATAGATCGACACAAATTCTCGCATTCGCTGACGGTATAGTTAAAGTGGGCAGAAGTATGAGAGACATGGTGCAGTGTTTTACAAGGTTTGCGAACGCGGCGAGTAAATTAGGACTTGTGGTACACAAGGAAAAAACCAAATATATGTTGGTTTCTAAAAACCCCCGAAATATCCAACAGATAATTCAAATTAATAATCATACCTTTGAGTAAGTCAAACAGTTCACATATCTTGGATCGCAAAAACATTTAAAAAATAAAAATATAAAATGTGCAGTAAAGCTCAATATATACAAGACCTTAATAAGACCGATTTTCATATATGGGGCTGAAATATGGACCTTATCTCAAATTGATAAAATACCTCTTGGTATTTTTGAGAGAAAAATTCTTAGAAAGATTTTTGGGGCCGTAAATAAAAATGAGCTATGGCGTCGAATATACAACTTTGAACTATATCAGTTATACACCGATCCAGATATTGTGAAATTCGTTAAAGTGCAGAGATATAGATAAGCTGGAGACATTGCTAGGAGGACAGATCACAAATAAACGAAGAGATTAACATTTTTAAAACCAGAGGGCACAAGAAGTAGAGGACGACCACGAAGGAGATGGATTAATGATGTGAAAGAAGACCTATAGATTCTAAGGGTCAAAAGATGGAGGAAAGTATCCAGAAGTTGACAGGAGTGGCGACTTCGTTGTGAGTAGACCAAGATCCGCAACGGATTGTCAAGCAACTTATGATGATGATAAAATAATGGCTTACTATGTAACCCGATCAAGTTAGTCCGAAAAATAGCCCATATTAGTTCTAACGGATGTAAATCCGGATGGTATAAAGGTAAATGTAAAGCAATGTAAATTGTAAAGTGCATATTTACTTGAAAGTTCATCAAACTCATATGTTATAAAATGGTTTTTGTGCCACTTAAACACATACAACTCAGGATTGAAAGTTCTATTTGGCCTTAGCTTTAAGGCCGATTTAGCCAGCCAATTGGTTGAATAAATAAAAACAGTTAACTTTTATGCTTCCTTTAAATTTATATTCTACAATTTCCTATTTAGTTCATTAACTCAATTTCCTAACCTTCCCATTAAAAACACTATTGGTGACGCTGGACAAACGCTTTATATTTCTTTTTCTTCTAGTGCCAACTGTACTAATGAAGATTGGCTATAACCATTGAAAATTCGTCTCTATCTTCTGCTTTTCTTTTGTGTGTTCAACACTGTCCAGTAGCGAATGTTTTTTAGCCAGGATATTTGTCATCTGCCAGAACCCTTTTTTACTTATATTTTACCCTTCATAATCAGCTGAAACAACTGGTACTTACTATTTCAAAATATATGCCACAAATATGCTGTCTTTCTTCTTTTAATGGTGGTCAAAAGTTCTCAGTCTCTTCGCATCCGGCGCAACACCATTATGTTCGTAATATGATCGGTCCATGGTAGTTTCAAAATTCTTCTAAAAATCCACATCTCAAAAGCTTCCAACTTTCACAATAAGTCAACAATAACAGTAAAAGCTTTGGTACGAAAATGTTCTAATTTTTGATCAAATTTCTGATTTCGGATTTAGATCTTCAGTAATCAAGATTACATTTTCTACTTTTTTTGTCCACTTATTCAATATCTTAATTTTTTATTTGTATCTTTGTTATGACTTTACTTCTCTTGCTAATAACCATGCTTTTTGTTGTCTTCATGTTTATTATTAAACCAAACTGTTCCCTAGTATTAAAAATTATGTTAGTAGCATCTGCAGGTCTTTCTTACTTTCAGCGAAAATGACTGTATCGTCGGCATACCGCATGTAATTTATATTTTCACCATTTATCTTATTCCCTTCGGTACAAGTTTTAAGTGCTTGTGTAAATAACTCTTCAGAGTATATATTAAACAGTAGTGGTGAAAGTACACAGCCTTGTCTCGCACCTCTACTTATCTGTTGGGCATACTTGCTATTTCCATCTAATGTTACTACGTCCTGTTGGTTTTAGTAGAGATTTCTCACTATAAGTTCTCACTATATCATTTTTGTTGAGTCCTTTTCGCTGTAGACATTTTATGAGAATGTCATGGTTAACTTTGCGAAAGCTTTCACATAGTTTATAAATGAGACGAAAAGGTCTTTTTGTTGGTCTCTTCTGATCGAAAACTCTAAAATGTTTTTAATAATTGTGTCATTAAGCTGATTAATCCATAGTTATAACAGTGTTTGGAATTCTTGATTTTTGGTAGCGGAACAAATGTCGATAGTATCCATTCTGTAGGTATCTCACCAGATTTGTATACGTTGTTAAAGAGGATAGTTATTGCACTTAAATTGTCTTAATCTATAAGTTTAATCAGCTTGATGTGAACTTAATCTGGCCCAGGGGGTTTGCCAGATTTTGAGTTGTTTATAGCCCGTATAGCGTGGACTTCAGATTTTAATATTATTGCAGCTTCCTCGCTATCAATTTATTTTGGATCCTTTCTTGTGTTATAAAAAGATCTTTAATATATTTAGTCCATACTTGTTTTATTTCAATTGGGTTATTAACAGATTTATTTTTTTGTCAATTAATGGGGTAGGACTGTTTGTTCGTGATTTTCCAGATAGTTCTCTTAATTTTTTTAATGTAAATTATAATGATTATGTTTTTTCTGCAATTTCTGCATTTTAATGCATGTTTCCATTAGCCAGTTTTCCTTAGCCTCTTTTTTTTGATTCCTTATTAATTTATGTTTTTCTATGTATTTTTCCGGGTTTATGTTTCTTCTTTGCTCCATGATTTCCAGTATTTCTTAAGTTATCCAAGTATTTCGTCTTTCTTCATACTTTTGTAGATTGTTGTTTTTCATTTCTTAGGTTAATCTTTTCATTTCTTGATTAATATAAGTTAAAGCATTAACACTTATTTCGTTTATCATGAGCAACTGAGTATTCACCTTATAACTTTTGGATTGTATTATCCTTCTTTACTCTCAGTTTCATTTCTGAGACAAAGAGATTATGGCCTAATAGGACATTTTTTTCAAGGTAAGTCTTAATGCTGATAATGGAATTTCTAAATCTTATAATGGTTCGTATTTAGTCAGTCTGATTTTTAATGCAATTTTGTTTATTATCTTGTGGTGACCTCCAATCTACGTGGTTGTAATCGAAACCATGTGTTTATAATCGCAATTCTTCACAAAATTTTAGCCAATCTGTCGCGTCTAGCATTTCTTGTTCCTAAATCATAATAATCTTTTACATATCTTTTCGGATGTTTTCCTATCTTTGCTTTTAAATCGCCCAATATTATTATAATTTCTTCCTTTCTGGTATATAGTAAAAATTTTGATCAAATAAAAGGCATATATCGAGCACAGTTTAATTTAATCTTGTTTGGGCAAGATTAAATTAAACTGTGCTCGATATATGCCTTTTATTTGATCAAAGTTCATTTATTCGAGCATTCAACCTTATATTTTTTTATATAGTAAAAATTGTTTAAGTCGTTCATCAAAATGTTCCATTTCAGCTTCTAATTTATCTGCAGTTGGTACACTTGCACTATATTAATATTCACTGGATTAACCTGAATTTGTAAAACCACCGTTCTATCCGAAAATGAAACAGAATATACAATGGCTGCTTGGATTCTCCTGGAGATAGTTATCCCATCCTTTAACTCCATATAGATGATCTCGAGTGTCATTTCTCGAAGTAATATGTATATCATTTTATACACGAAAAATGTTTTGCCGGAACCTTCCAGAGTATTTCGCTTATGCCTAATATTTCTTTGTTCAGTTTGTTCATTTCCTGAATCGTCTTGTGCGTCTGTCCCTGTTTCAACAAGCTCTTCACATTCCATGACCCGAGATTTAAAAAGGATTTGTTCTCTATACAGATATTTGCCACATTCGGGTGGCTCCTCCTCGCAAGGATTCTTAGCAACTCTCGACTATTAAAAGTCGGCTGCGGACTAGGGGCAATGTAATTGGCCGTATTTTGCATGGTTATTGTTCTAGAGAAATCTGGCGATAAATAATGTAGTGGTTTCCCGTTGCCTTCTACAGCCTTACGCCGTTGACCACCCACAGTTTTATCCGCCTTTGGGGCCAGTTTCTCAAACCCAGTACAAAAAAATGCCCTACCACTTACTGTTCGTTGCAAGATATTTCGGATTTATTCTTCTAGGTATAATTGTATACAGGGTAGGACTTATATATAAACTCTATAATGTTTTGGAACTGTAAGTATTTTTCTTCTAGTTTTTTGACATGCTCTATACATTTTTTCCAATTATCTGCTGTAATATTATTACATTCGGTCTTAATTAAATCTGCATTAAGTCGAAAATTATTTAGGAGAATTAATATTTTTCCTCACATTACTTTTTAACCCTTAATAAGATAACGGGAACATATTTCCCACTTTACTTTGCCGCCAAATTTCGATTGTCGCTGTCAATACACAGAATGTTGAATTTTGTGATATTACGTATTCATTTCATGGATAAATACACCAACTATTCTGACAGTTATTCCATGGATCTGATTTTTAGTTGACAATCGACAACTAGATTTTCATAGGTTATGATATTTCTTGCCGCTAAAAGTTGATTTTTGTTACAATTTTGCAAATTATTTGGTGAATCGGCTCCAAAAATTCTGGTAAGTACAAAGTTATTGTATTATTGATATATATATATATATATATATATATATATATATATATATATATATATATATATATATATATATATATATATATATATATATATATATTGTTTGGTCAAGCTAAATACATTGTAATTTGTTATACAAATTTATGAAAAGATAGTTATTTTTGTCTTTGAAGTTGGTGGGAAAATTATTCCCCTTATCCAATTCCATAAAAAAAAAACGCAAAAGTCATGCACCAGAAACATTAAAATTTCTGTTATATTTTAGGATTATGAATTCAAGAAGGGGATTATCAGAACGTGAACTCCTTACTGCCTTAGAAGAAGATTGGTCTGATGTTGATCTCGACACTGATGATGATGATGACATTTTTATACCATCCCCATCTACTTCTGTTTGCGGTAAGTCCGATGGAGATGTTATTGATAGCAGAATTGGGCAATTGCTTGGTGAATCTGATGAAATTGTTCCTTCTACAACCGTTGATGTAAATTCCACAACTGAAAGAACATCTGAGAATGACCCACAAGAAAATCAAAGTGTTTTGGTAGAACAGAGTCCAGTGGTTACGCTAACTAATTTTACTGAACAATGGATCTCTGAAACAGATGTTCCAGAAATACCAAAATTTGAGCCTGTGTTACAGTCAAATGTTCAATTCACCCATAAAAGTCAACCAATATTTTATTTTGAGAATTTCTTCTCTTGTGATCTAATAGAACAAATTGTTGCTCAAACGAATTTATATGCTGTACAAAAAGACAGCAAAAATTACAAAAACACTAGCCAAGAAGAAATAAGGGCATTGCTAGGTGTTTTTATTTTAATGGGACTGCACCCTGTACCAGACAAAGATTTATATTGGTCAAGTGATCCTTTTTATAATAATCCTGTTATCTCCAAAGCTTTTACAATAACCAGGTTCAAAAAATTAATAGAAAATATCCATCTAAATGACAATTCAGCAGCTGCAGAGAGAGGTTCACCTAACTTTGATATACTGTATAAGATAAGACCATTTATAGATAGGCTAAATGAAGTTTTCAAAGAACAAGCCAAACCTGGAACTCGATTTTCTATTGATGAATGTATGGTGAAATTTAAAGGACGTAGTTCTATCAAACAGTATATGCCCAAGAAGCCGATTAAGCGTGGTTATAAAATTTGGGCAAAGTGTGATGCTATTACTGGGTATCTGTACCAGTTTATTATCTATACTGGAAAAACTGAAGGCATTGAAAATGATGGCTTGGGATACAAGGTTGTAACTGAATTATGCCAAGATATACCACACAAATCTTTGGTTGTTTTTGATAACTTTTTTACGAGTTGCAAACTATTGGAAGATTTATATGCTAAACAGCTGTATGCTATAGGTACAGTTAGACCTAATCGCAAAGGTTTGCCCGATTTCATGAGGAAAAAGCAAACCAAAAATGAAAAACTTCGAAAGAATGAATTCTATTGTTTGAGCAGTGGCCCTATAACAGCAATAAAGTGGTTGGATACCAAAGAAATCACGGTTATTACAACTGCTAATCAACCACATGAAGTAACCATGATAAAACGTACACAAGGAGATTGCACAAAGAAAGATATAATGTGCCCAAAAGTTATTGCAGATTATACACTAAACATGGGAGGAGTTGATCACTTTGACCACTTTAGGGCATCATATCCCATAAGCAGGAAGTCTAGAAAATCGTGGATGAGATTGTTCTTCTTTCTTTTAGATGCAAGTGTAATTAATGCATATATTATGTACACAAGAATTCATGATCAAAAAAATACTTCTCACAAGGATTTTAGGCTTCGCCTTGGAAGAGCTCTCATAGGTGACTTTACAGTAAAGGCATCTCGACCTGTGATATTTAAAAATAAAAAAACGGGCAACTTTGGTGTTCCAGGCGAAATTCGGCTGAGAAATGTAGGACCACATTTACCAGATGTTCAAAAAAATTATACAAGATGCAGATTTTGCTCAACAAAAAAAAGAAGAAAAACGAACTAACATTATATGTAGTTATTGTCAAGTAGCTTTATGCCCAAAACAATGTTTTAAATCATTCCACACTGCTGTAGTTGAGACCTAAATTAGTTTTGTCACCCATATATGCATTTTTGTATTTTTGAATTAATAAATTGTTTCACAAACTGTATAAGGGTAATTAATTTCCCACCTACAAAATTTTTTTAAAGAACAACATGAAAATAGTTCCCACCACTATTTTTTTATTACTTTTTCAAATTATTTTATATTTCAACAAAAATATGTTTTATTTACCTCCTTTAGATACCAAAAGTATATAAACAAACAAATTAATTCTCCTTATATCCCATGTCTTATTAAGGGTTAATTGAGACTACAACAATGGTTTTCTTTTTTTTACTGTCTTTCACAACTATTCATGCACCCCTCCATTGTATTTTGTGCCCATTATTACAGGCATGTTTGCATATATTGAACCCGTCGAAGTCTGTTAAATGAATAAATTATGCTGAGTTATCCTAACACTTAGTAATCTTGAGGTTTCTCCTGGATAAAATACCTTTTGAATGCAACATTTTTTTTGGTTAACATTAAAAAAATTTGCAAGCAAAAATACGCAGACAATTAAGTAATCTGTAAAAAATAATTGCTGAATGGTGATTGTTATAATACAGTTATAGAATACAGTTAGGTAATTAAGTTAATTTTCATCAACATGAATATTAAAATAGAAAGATTATTAGACTAATAAAAGAACAAAAACTAATTTAGCCGATGAGAAATTTCTTTACGATAAAATAAATATATTGAAGCATAAGACTATAACGTCGTCGGTCGGTTGACAAAAAACTATACATATTTATGAAACTGCAATATAGGAAGATGGCACCGTTCACACGAATTCTTACCAGCCAATAAAGTTATTTACTTAACCGGTTATGTACTTCAACTAGAGCCAATCAACAGTTATTACCTTTTCATGATAAACTAATAAAGTTAAGTGGATGTAAAGACAAATTCTCTTGCGTTCTATTTACATTAATCTTGCAATTTGATAAAATCACTTAATAATTAAAACGAATAATTTGCTCTCCAATGACAACGAAAAGTTTATGTTTATTGAGAACATGTATTTGTGGACATGGTTTGATAAACTAGAAGCTAGTTAATATTTATAGAATCTTAGAGAATAAAAAGAAAGGTTTGCGTAAAAAGTAAATATTTTACGACATTTATGGATTTCATTTGTAGACTTGTATCCAGACAATGTATATACACAGTTACATACTTTGTCGCGTGGACATACCTGAATGCTTTTTTGTTCATTATTGTTAAATTTTTCGGATGTTGTGTAATTATAATTTAGGATAATACCAAGAAAAACAGAAGGGAGTTATTGGAGGTGTGAAATTTTACAAAAGAACCTTGTTTCGATTGTTATTCACTGTCAAATCCCAAATTACAAAACTTCATGGATTCACGAAGCTTCTCGTTTCGTGTTATCTACTAACATTATTACATAGCGACCACTGTCGCTACTGGAGCACATGCATTGTCAGAGCTTTCGCAAAATTTAAATCAAAAGTGTTCAAAATGTAATAAAAAATTTGTAAAAGGTGTAAAGTGCTGTTTGTGCTAATCTACACTTTAAATGTGCAAATGTTGAGGAAAATGTTGTTGTTAATAACTTTAAGTGCGAAAACTAAGACATCCTCGATAATGACTTCTATAACGCCATGGGGAGTTTTTCAAATACCAACAAGTTTATTCCAAAATTTTGTATCTATATCATTAAACTAAAGGATGATTTAATTAGTGAACTTAAGACAACCTTCGTGTGGGATGCGGGCCACTCAAGTAGAATTCACCCACAGTATCTCCTGACTTGATCGTAAAAAGCGACTAATAGGAGCAGCATCCCGCTGTCTTCTTCCTTGAAATCCTGTCGATACCTAACCCTCAACGACCGAACCCCGTTACCCATCTCCAACTCACCCCGCGTGAGGTTGGAGTCCTTTGTCTTTGTGTGAGTGGCGAGGACCGTCTGGACGTGGGGGAAGCGGGGCATGTATATATCGTGCAACCTATCAAACTGCGTTCAGAACGTCCAAGGCAGACACGCACTTCTAAATATACCCCAGGAGAAAACCTAAAGTTGGGAAAGACTGGTCTTCTGAGTCCTGAAAGACAACCAGTCTAAAGGCAGAATACCTTAAACAAAAATTACCTGGTCCTCTAGGTTGGGGGTTGAGACGTCAGGTTGGTTCCCTGTCACTTGTAAAAAAACCGGATTTACCAAAAAGCCTAAAAGTTGCCTCGGAACTTCGGATGGATCAAACAGACAACGACAACAGCTACAGAAATGAACAATGAACATTGGCACTTGGAATATACAGAGCATTAACATTTTTTCTATTTGTTCATTTTCATAGACACTTTTTTTTTAGTTCTAGATATCTTGTCCGCTTTCTGTCTTGCGATTTTAAATGATGTTTGTCTTTCCCGTGTTCTTGTTTTCCCGGGTGATCGCTGCCGCTGTCAGTACTGCTGTTTTGATATTATTCCATTTGTCCTCTATGGAGTGCAGTTCTAGCGTCCTTAACGTCCTCAACTAAATCTTCAGTTTTTACAGGTCCAGTTTGTTTGTTCTTTGTTGTCTTTCGTTTCTTTCTTTGTTAACTCTGCATCTAAATTTGGTTTTGAGTAAAAGATGGTCTGATCCACAGTATGCTCCTTGTCGTGTTCTCACATCTGAGATACTACTGTCTGCCCTGTTGTCTATCAGCACATGGTCGATTTGATTGGTTATGGTTCCATCTGGTGAAATCTATGTCATTTTGTATATGTCTTTATGTGGGAAGCATGTTAAACTTATAACCATGTTTTTACTGGTGGCAAAATTTATCAAAAACTCCCCATTCTCGCTTGTTTCATTGTGCAGCTTGGCTGCGCAATTTAAGAGACTGGTTCCAGTGCACATCTAACCAATTATTTAGAGCAACAGCTTCAAAGATACGAATAGCAATGATGATTGCCAAACTCCATAGCGGAAAGGGCACTTGAAGAAGAAGAAGAAGATTACCACCTTATGACTGTAAACTTAACTCCACAGAACTAATCTGGGCTCAAATGAAGGGATATGTCGCGAGAAATAATACAACATTTAAACTTCAAGATGTTTGTCAACTATTATCTGACTCCATGTCAAAAATTTCATCTGACAATTGGCAAAAAGTTGTAAGACGTGTCATAGCAGAGGAAGAAACATTCTAGAAACTCGACATGTTAATAAAGGCAACAATAAAACCAATTATTATTTCTCTGGGAAATGAAAAAACTGATGATGATAATGATGCCTTCTTATCGGAAGAAGACATCTCATGTATTTGGGTATGTAATTATATATTATTTATATTACTAATGATCAGTTTATTTGACGTTAGTAGCCGAAATATATTTATTATTAAATTGTAAGGAAATGTTCAAAACCAATATTTAGTATTTTTATAAAAATTAATGTGGGTATGTAATATTGACATTTTAGTTTTTTTATAATAAAGTAATTTTATGTTCTCCGTCACTGAAGAGCTCAGTTATTGCTTAATCCCTTAGAGCTCTTGTTAACGACAACGGTCAACGGGTCTATTTTGAAACCGATCCGTTGGCCGTTGCTCAGTGTCTTTCAGGTTCGTATGAATGTTTGTTCACGCAACGGCAACCAATCCGTTGGTTAAGTTTTCACCATCTACGTATCCAATCCCCCTCGGCAAGACGTTCGTCGGACCGGTGCAGTGAACCATCAGTGAATCATTTTAGTTTATGCAAGTGTGTTGACGGCGCTGGTCGATCATCCGTTGTTTCAATAAATTTCTTTCTTTGTTGCCGCTAAAATATGGATTTTGATATGGAGATTTCTTGACCCATTCGGAAGTAATTGAAGAATTTTGTTTCGTCTTTTTTCAGTTCTTCGTAAAGTGTATGGAAAGTACCATACCTTTCTCTTTCTAACAAAATAGGATTTATCCATATTTTTCTTTTACGTTTCCCTCGTTTTTTCTGCATTTTTTTATATAAATAATCTTATTGTGGTGCTTATCCGTTACGGATGTTGGCTACTAGCATGCCAATTCTAACTTTATTGACCGCAGATCGAAATAGTCCTGAAGTGGTCAAGGAGAACCATTTTCGTAAGTTCTGGAGCCAAGATATTCTTCTTCTTCCTGGTCCCCTCTTTGCGTAGACCCTTTCCTGTAATATAAGTTAGCAGGTTATAAGCAGCAGGTTATATCTATGATCGTTTCGCATTATATGTTTAAGATATTCTAGCTTGCGCTGTTTCACTGTGGATATAATTTCACATGTTTTATCCATCCGACGTAGAACCTCAATGTTTGTTATTCGGTCCACCCAGGAGATCCTTAGTATCCGTCTATAACACAACATCTTAAACGCCTTGAGTTTTCCCATGGATGCCTCGGTTAGTGTCCATGATTCAACCCCATAGAGCAGCACTGTAAATTCGTAGCGTCTCAATAAACGGATTTTCGTTTTTAAGGGTAGGTCTTGGCTCTTAAATATCTTGCTCATTCTGACAAAGCTGACCTGGCTTTTTCAATTCTTTGTTTTATCTCAACTGAGTGGTCCCATTGGTCGTTTATGGTGGTTCCTTAATAGTAGTAACGGGGCACTTCGAGTATTTGTTGCTGATCTACCAGTAATTGACTAGGTGAAATATGCTTCTTACTGATGACCATCTACTTTGTTTCCTTGATGTTAAAATCAAGCACGTATTCTTGACTGATTCTCCACAATTGCGTTACTAGTGTCTGTAAACCTTCCCAACTGTCTACAAAGAGGATGGGGTTGTCTGCATATCTGATGTTATTCAGGCGCTCACCATTTATGAGAATACCGTCTTCGATATGCTCTAAGGCCTGGCTCATGACGTGTTCCGAATAGACGTTAAATAATAGGGGAGAGAATATGCAGCCCTGTCATACTCTTCTCTTTATTGCAACTTCTTCTGTTAGTTGGTCTTTCACCCAAACGGTTGCTGATTGGTTGTAGTATATGTTCTTGATTACTCGAAGGTCTTTGTTATCCAGATCAGTTGCCCTTAGTATATCCATGAGCTCATCGTGCTTGATTCTGTCGAAATCTTTCTGGTAGTCGATAAAGCAAAGATAAATATTGCAGTTGACATCTCTGCACCTTTGAAATAATACATGAACTGCGACCAAGGCTTCTCTTGTACCTAACGCATCCCTGAATCCAAACTGCGTTCGTGAGATCTGTGACTCGCATTTCTGATAAATTCTTCTGTGTATTATCTTTAAGAAGGTCTTAAGAATGTGGCTCACTAGACTGATAATACGATGCTCTTCGCATTTTTTGGATTAGGTTTTTTAGGTATAGCAATAAAAGTAGATTTTAACCAGCTCTCTGGGATTTTTTCCGAGTCATAGATTTTATTGAACGTTGTCGTAAGCCATTTTACTCATTCGTCTCCCATGATTTTTAGAAATATTTACAAATAATACGCTAGTATAATTTTTTGGTTTGACGACAACATGATATAACATGTATTGCGCACTTGTTACTTTAAAACTGACGATATATCGGAGATTCCATACTGTCAACGGATGCATATCCCTTGAAATTTATGAACCGTCGGGTACCCGTTTAGCATCGGCCAGTTACATGTTGATAACAACGTTCGTTAACAAGAGGCTCAGGGTTAGCCTTAGGGTTTGCCCAGTTGCATTTTATGATGTATTGTATTGAAAATTTGTCGGGGTGGTCATATTAAAGTCGAGTGAAATTTCAGATAAGGTATCAATTATTATGTTTTTTCTTCATTGGCCTACCCTGTATTTAGACCTTTGCTACAACCCTTAGTTGACGGACGGTACTTTAAAGTACCACTTATTTAAAAATATGTCTAAAACACATCTTTATATTTACCTTGATTTTTTCCGATAGGTACTCTAAAGTACCTTATAGAGAATAATATAAGTTAATTTCAGTCAACCGGCAACACTGTTTTAGCTCTAAAACAATAACGATATTAGTGCATAACCTAACTAGGTATGCCAATAAATTGAAAATTATCAACGTATTTCGGTATAACTGATTTATATAACTGATAACAAAACGAAACATTTGAGTGCAAACGTAAGTATTTACTTTTGATAAATAATTACTGTTGTTTGAGAAAACTGATACTTTTCGGTGCGGACTTAAAAGTACCGTCAGGCATTTGGAAGTAATTTATTACTGGACATAAATTTGTTTCGCGACTATCGTTTCTTATTATATTCTAACCCGTTTCATTTTTTTAGATGGAAAAAAAAAATAGACTGGACTAGCAAAAAACCTCTAAGTGATGCGGAATTATTAAATATTCTTGAGAATTTCTTGTTTGAGGATATACCGGATGACCTAAATTTCCAAACTGACGAAGAATCAGATAATGATGATGAGTCATTAATTAATTCTAACAATGCTGTACCAGAACCTTCAAGTACATTAGAAGTAGATGTGACTCAGTCCATAGAAAATGATATAACAGAAGATGTCGAGGTAAATTCATTGCATGAAATTGACTTGAGTCAGCAGAATGAGGCAATTTTAGATAGAAAGTGGCGTAAAAGAGAAATAACTACTGCATCTCCAGAATATATGTACCCAACACGTACAGTAGAGGATATTTTTGCTGGTTGCGAAACTGGAACTGACATCTTTATTTGCCTTTTAGGTTCCATAATTGATGATATAGTTTATCAGAGCAACTTATATGCTGTCAAAAGGAATAAGGTTCTGAATATAAAAAAAGATGAATTCATAACATTTTTAGGAATAAACATGTTCATGGGGTATCAAAAGTTACCAAATTGGAGGCATTATTGGTCTAACAGCGAAGACCTAAAAACTGCAATCGTTCCTGCTGCAATGAGCAGAGACAGGTTTGATGCTATATTGAGCAATCTTCATATAAACGACAATACTAATATTTACACACAAACTCAAGATAAACTATACAAAGTAAGGCCAATGATAGACAAACTAAACGAAAATTTTTCAAGAAATTATAGAGGAACTCGTGAGCTTTCGGTTGACGAATCGATAATACTTTTCAAAGGACGGAGCTCTCTAAAGCAGTACAATCCTCTCAAACCTATCAAGAGAGGCTACAAATTATGGTGTCTTTCCGATCAATATGGATATATTATGAAATTTGAAATTTACCAGGGAAAACACAGCATAGTTGAAGAAAAGTATAAGGACTTTGGACTAGGAGCCCGTGTAGTTCTGCATCTTACTGAAGAAGAATGGGGAAAGCAAAGAATGATTTATTTCGATAACTATTTTACCTCCATACCCTTGTTAGAGAAGTTAAAAAGTAAACTAACTTTAGCATGTGGAACAATTAGACCGAATAAAAAGTTTCTTCCTAAGAACTTGACAGCTGATAAATCTATGAAGCGCGGAGATTTTGATTACAGGATTTCGTCGATGGATATTGGAGTGTGGAAATGGAAGGACAATAAAATTTTTTACTTTGCTAGTAATTAGCACGGTTGTGAGGAAATAACTGTTCAAAGGACCCAAAAAGATGGTACGAAGGCTGATATTGTTGCTCCCATGATTGTAAAAGATTACAATAAATTCATGGGGGGTGTTGACCATGCTGATCGTTTGAGAACTGCTTATGGACTTGACAGACGTAGTAAGAAGTGGTGGCATAGGCTATTTTGGGGATTAATAGATATAGCATTCGTTAATACTTATATAATATTCAGCGACATACGAGAAAACCAATCCCATTTAGATTTTCGAAGAGGAGTTGCTATGGGCCTGATGGATCACAAACTTCAGAAAACTCCATCAAAACGACGAACACCAAATAGTGATGTGTACCCTGAAAGAAGAAGAAGAGGAGTCAGCCTATTCAGTCCCATCCGATGTACCCCTTTCAAATAGAGGCTCCCACTGGGTAAAATATGGTGCCCAAAAAGGTAGATGTGAGGTATGCTACTATAAGGTACCTTGCATGCGATCAAAAATAATGCTGTCATGCATTTGGTAACCACTGCAACTAGCTCATTTGTTTTTTATTGGTTTTTCATATAATTTATAAGTGCAATACACAAGAAAATATTTTCTACAATTTGCAATACAGAAGAAAATAGTTTCATTTAAATTTGAAACTGAAAATATTGCCATGTTGTATTAAATAGTTATTATTCATTCAAATCTCATTAATTTATTCGGTTTTCAATTTACCTGTAAACGGTAAGTTTACGCAGAAGCCGTTTATCAAATCGTAAAATGAAGATTTCTCTTGTAGCTGAGAAATACTGAAAATAATAATATTCAGGTAGAATTTATTTTCGAAAGAATATATTTCTGTGATTAGCAAGTGTTGACGTTCACACAGTAGTTGGATAAATGGATATAATGTTAAGTAGAAATTGATAAATGAAGTCTGTTAATTTTTGGGAAAAATGTTGTTTCCAAATGTTATTATAAGTTTTTGGCTGATTAAACTAATTAATATTTTGAATAAATTATGTAAATATAAACATCGTATTATGTAAATATCAACGTACGATTTTGAGTTTTAAGTAATACAATATTTCATGCTTAATAATTTTTAAATAAACATTATTAATATTGTCCAAAATAATAATTTGATAAAGTTAAACGAGAATGAAGGCCGGTGCCACATTTCCCGCAATAAAAAAATATTAAATGCTCCCTCGGGTTTGGATCCTTTAATTTTGCCTTTCCTCCATTTTATTCAACGTACTCCAAATTCTGTTCTAAAGAACATGGAGATAAGTTCCTCCAATGAAGTTTCACAAAAATATTGTATTATTTGGATACGAGTGGTATATGAATTACACTGAAAACTTTTTGATATTCAATAAGGTGTGATTCCCGTAATTAGAAGTAATTATACAGGTAGAAATACTACAAAAATGCAAGATGTTGGAGTGTTGATTGCCCCACAAAAAACTCATCTTCTATGACTGAGATATTCTTGTTAGATTCTGATATTTATTAACGATGTATTTAATTTAAGTTAAATAAACAAAACACAATCTGATGCTGAATATATATTACGGTAAATATGATTAAATGGGAATTATTAATAATTACCGGTTACTATTAATACAACCCAAATAGCTAGGTAAACGTAATAAATATACCAGAAATAATCACATTGACCGGTTATTATTAATAAATCCCGTATTCAAAAGGTAAACGTGATAAATGTTGAATACCAATAAGTTTTTAGAAACTTGCGGGGTGGAGGGAAGTAAGTGTATTAGTCACTGCGACATACCAGTGTTAAAATAAGGCGCGCGTATTACCACAGTGATAGTAAATCTGTAGTCGGAAGCAGTTCTGTGTCGTAAAACATTTTTGTTTAGTTGAACAAGCGGTGTGAAGTTTCCAGTGTTCTGTGCATACCTAATAACTTATTTTACAATGAGTGATTTCGAGTCCATGAAAGCACGAGTTAGCCATCAAATTGATACGCTTAAATCTGAAAAAGGAAACAATCATCAGTTATTCACCAGAGATGAGTATTATGCATTTTTAATAAAAGTTAAAACAACCAAAGACAAGACTTCTCACAAAACACCTGAAGAATATCAACGGTTATCACAGTATGATATTGTAAAAATTGGTAATGTCGAGAAACTTGTTGTGCCAGTAAAAAACGACAGAGATCCTATTGTTTATTATGTATTTATGGAGATTCATTCGATATCATTCACGAGACTCATATTTCAATTGGACATGGGGGCCGCTACAGAATGATGAAAGAACTTAAGACGAAATATAAGAACATCACTGTGGAGTTTGTCAAGGTTTACTTAAATCTTTGTGTACCGTGTCAAAATCTACAAAATGAGTATTCCAGAAAAAAAGAACTCGTTGTAAAGCCAATTTTAAGTAGTGCATTTAATTCGAGATGTCAAGTAGATCTTATTGACATGCAGTCACAAGCGGATGGTGACTATAAATTTATTATGGTCTACCAAGACCATCTTACCAAATTTGTCCAACTCAGAGCATTAAAAACCAAGCGTGCCGAAGAAGAAGTGTTTACCATATTTGGAGCTCCACACATTTTACAAAGCGATAATGGTCGATAATTCGCAAATAAGATTATTGAAGAAGTCTGCAGTATGTGGGACGAACTGAAAATTGTCCACGGAAAACCCAGACACAGCCAGTCGCAAGGTTCGGTGGAGAGAGCGATCCAAGATATCGAAAAAATGTTGGCCACATGGCTGGAAACAAACAAAACGAATCAATTGTCGGAAGGCATAAAGTTCATCCAATTTATGAAAAACGGAGCTTACCATTCTGGCATTAGCTGTAGTCCATACGAAGCACTATTCGGTCGTAAGGCTAAAGTAGGATTAAAAACATTCTTACCTGCTGGTACTTTAACTGAAATTAGAATCAAAGAACATTTAAAAGCAATATTAGCAGATGAGTCCGATGATGGAGCAAAGCACCGTGGTAATTTGGATGTTAACAATACAACCGAAGATTCACAATTAGCGAATGTTGAATATCCCGGTAACGCTAACAGCCCAATAGAATATAATGCATGTGTAATAGTTGCTGTCAATGGGGAAGACAATGACAATGTGGAAGACAAGACAATTGGAGTTGAAGAAAATGAGGGACACGAAGAAGATGGCACTGAAGTTGAGAAAACTTCAAAGAAAATTCAAGAGATTCGAGATCTTGCTAAACAGTCACTTATAAAACAAACTGATAGAATGTTAAAGCATTCTAATGATAGATTCCCTGTTGCAAAAGTAGTTGAAGGTGTTAAGAGTGCGAATTCCAGAAGTTGATAGAGCTAAGGCAGATAGCCGAAATATTATTACCATTATTATTTCTGTTAAAGATGAAAGGCTGTATAAGCTAGGCACCAAGCATGGTATTTTAAACCAACTTTATGCAAGAAACGAATTTACCACCTGCAAGGAAACACTTATTTCAGTCAATGATGTGCCTGCTACTAAAATACGTCTCAGGGAATGCGCCCGTGAAGGCGCATTCCCATGCCGTCGCAAGAATGCGACATTTAAATGCATTATTTATCACATTGACCAACTGTCAAGGTTAATATTAATATTTACCGGTTATTATTAATACACACCGGACTTATCACATTGACCGTAACATATATACCATCCTATTCGCCTTTCGTAGCTTATGAAGATCACTGTTAGATTGTCGAGTTTTCATGTGAACCATATTCTGCTAGTTTCTTTATCAAAGTGATATGGGATCAATAATAATATGAAATTAATAGTGAAATGTCCTGAGAATAACTATGCTCATTACATTGCTAATTATTTTATGTTTTACAATTTTGTTTCGAAGCCCTTTGTGATGTGTAGTGCCCTGATTGAGTTAATTAATAACTATTTGGCAATAAAAATGCATCACGAAATCTCAAAGTTTCTTTATTTTTATTACAAATAAATAAATTTCTTTATATCCAGTCGTTAGAGACAAAAATGACACTGATTCTTTAAAAATGATACAAATAAGCTGAATTTTTGGGTAGAGAGTTAATTTTGGGGCCCCAAAAAATACCCAAAAAAGCTGCTACCTCCCAGCTTTCCCCTAAAACCGCTTCTGCCCGTATGGTAAAAAATGGAAAAAAACCGATTTACCAATAATCTGCACGTCATAGAAAAAATATTTCAAATAAAAAATGTAGTGGAGATCATTCTTAATGTAGCATGTTGAAAATTCCTTAAAACTATTTTATATTCAAGAATAAGAAATTTTGTAGGTTTTTTGTTTAAATATTCCCCAATTCTGTTTACATTGTGTGGTAAAAGAAGAAACATTCCAAAATATGGTTTTATTGATTTGTACGTGTTATTTCTACAAATTTGAAAGTAGTTTGATTCAAGGTCGTTTTGTGATATGTTTAACGAGAAATTTGGGTTGTTTTGGTTGCGAGAACAGGTTAGATTTAAAAAGGGTGGCATAAGTAGCCGGCCGGTATTAGGTCAGGGGGAATAAATTCAAAATCAGGTTGAAAAGGGTAACGAGAGTGGACAGACGTAGTTATGTAGTTTGCAGATGTCGGCAATACTTGTTGAAAATGCCCACGTGTTCCAGTTTTTTTTTAGGAATCCAAGTCCAAGGTTTGCATTTAGTGCCACTTCAACATCATTTTGTTTGTCCCTGGTCGTCGTTGCAGACTATAGAAGCAGTTTTTTACAACTGCTTCTATAGTCTTTTTAAAACTGAGAATAATTATGACATAGCTGTCATAGTTATTCTCAGTTTTAAAATTTTATGTTGGCATATGACAGCTGGCAACTAGCTTTAGTATTTTTAACATTAATTTATTTTGGTTTTTTTGAAGAAGGTTAACCTCTTTATGAATGGTTTCATTTTAAAGATATTTCTTTATTTATAGTAATTTACTTCTGTCACAGTTTATAGCTTAGTATTTTTTGTAAGTTTTGTAGCATCTTCCGAGTTTGTAAATAGATAATGACATGTAAGTTTTCTTTATTATTTTTGGTATAAATCTTTGTAAGTATTTATATCGTATATATTTTGTACCATTTAATATCTGTAACTGTTTGTGGTAAGACAGTAATAAATGTTACTGCCACTTTAAAAATAATAAAAAGAAATAAATGTAAATTTATTTCTCTAAACCAATTTGTCTATTTATTTTAAAAAAATCTCCTAGCCCCTTTTGTGTTTTTTTTTAGGAAGAAAGAGCCTTTTTCCTTCATCCAATAAGAGGATCCTTCAAAGCGGCGTCCATTTTAAATAGCTAGAGGTCTTTCTTGTTGTGTTTTGTCCATTTGACCAGGAGACTCATGTAAGTACCCTCTTTTTGTTTCTTTTTTGTAGTTCTTCTTCTTTAAGTTCCATCTTCTATCGAAGGTTGGAAATCATCATGGCTATGCGAACTCTGTTGACTGCCGCTCTAAAAAGTTCTGCACTACTGCATTCAAACCATTCCCTTAAGTCCTTAAGCCAGGATATTCTTCGTCTTCCCACATTTCGCGCTCCTCGGATTTTGCCTTGCAGAATAAGTTGTAATAATGCGTATTTTTGTCCCTTATCACATGTCCTAAGTACTCAAGTTTTCGTCTTTTGATAGTTAATATTATTTCCGCCTCATTTCTCATCTTTCTAGTTTCTTTCACGTTTGACACTCTTTGAATCCATGATATTCGTAGGATTTTTCTGTAACACCAAAATTCAAAGGCAACCAACTTATTCAGATGGACTTGTTTTAGTGTCCACGCTTCCAAGCCATAAAGAAGAGTAGAGAACACGTAACATCGAAGCATTCTCAGGCGTAGTTCTAACCTTATATCACGACAACAAAGAAACTTTTTTAAGTTTAATGAATGATGCATGAGTTTTTGTAGTTGCCCCAATCCAATCCCCAAGTTTCATTCATTTATTCACGACCCAGCTACTTTAAAATAAACCCTGAGTGCCGTCTACATAAGTATCGTTTATTTTGCTTGCCCTATCTGAACACCTAGTAACTTCTGTCCAAATTCTCAACCCCTTATAGCAATACCCTATGTGGTAGGCAACATATTTCGTTACAATGTGAAAATTTAAATTCGGATTTTTTAGGCATATTTCAAATGACTCACGCCTTATATATACAAGTAACCTTAATGTTGCATAACCTTATGCTTGAACAGCTAAGTAAAATCTATAAAAAAGATTACATGATCAAGCTACACTTGATGTATAAATTAGAATTATACTGATATGTAAGTATTTTCATTCATTCATTTATCTCACATTATTTTATTTTATTAAAAATGACTCATACAGTTAACATCAGAGTGAGGCTAGTCTATGGAATCTTAATATCCAATATGAATTTAAAGCACACATAATCTTTCTATTCTATTTTATTCTATCTGCTTGTCATAATTGACTGACTATTAAGTGCTCTGTACTACTCAAGTAATAATTGTTTCTTTGTTTTGTAATATACACATTTGTTTATATACACCATGTATTTCAGCTTTAGTTTCTTGATGGCCTAAAAATGCTTGTAAACAACGAAACCGGTAGCCCATTCTCTTTTACCAACTTTAATAAAAGCCTATAACGGATTGTGAGTAGAAAACTTATTTCCCTAACATTCATTAAAAAGAATGAGAAATGAAGAACTTTTCTGAGATTTTTGATTTTATTTGTAACGTCCAAGTCGTCGACCAGGTTCATATTCTGGCGACTGCTCAGCCCTGGATTCGTTTGCTGCTTATTTTCTTCCCAAGTCCATTTTACAAAGGCAAAAAATAATCAATATCTAAGCTGCGATTCAAAGTTTGCTGGTAACCGGTAAATAAACATGGTCATCAGCTTAGTTCTTATCCATTGAAGTCACGTAGTCCTCAAAGAAGGTTCCTGATTTCTTTGGAAAATGAGTATTGGTATTGGTATAATTTGGACCTCAAGCAAGTTGATTTAACTTTGAATTTCATCGTAAATAGTTGAAATCGGGATCCAAGGTAATGGATTAAACTTCGGCATTCACGGTTACGGGTTGAAAATCGGGGCCCCGAAGTAATGGTGGGTAACGGCCAAATCACTATCACAAATTTACAGCTTGCTTTAATATGGATAAAAAAAGGCTATACGGATTTGTATGAGTTTATATACACCAAATCGGCTACTAAAAAATACCTAAGATCAGAATCAATTACAGTGATGAAAATACCAAGCAGAGTTTAGTGTAATGATCAATCAGTCGATTGAAACCTTACAAATTTTAAGTATAATGTTGGTTGGGTATCTTGATGAAGTTCATTCACAACAATAAATCTTTCAATAAACTCTATTTTATACCTATATCAAGAATTCAATTCTCATTTTGTGCTTGTTGGGTTTGTTTTTTTGCTCATTACGAAAAGTTATCCCATCGATACCTTAAAAAATAACTGTGATTTGCAAAAGAGCGCGAGCGTTTAACTTATTAAAAATGATCTTCATTACGGCCCTGTAGGTTCCATTTTTTAACAGCTCTTCAATAGGCAACTTTTGTACAATTTCAATGATCCCTTATCTCTTTACCTTTCGAGAAACCAATAGGTACTATATAGAAACACTTAGATTAAAGTGACATTTTATAACGGATGTACTACTTACTGCCTAGACGTTAGACACACTTTTATGTCACCGTTGAAAACTATACTCACATCAGGGATGTTAATACAAGTATATCCGGTATACGGGAGCACTAATTGAGGCTGGCGTTTCTTGTTAATTAAAACTTTGTTCATGTAATATTCAATTTACTGCTAAAATTTAAGTTTGGATATTATTAGAAAGAGTCCTTCAATTCTATCAAATTATATGGTTTCTTTAGTTACGTATTTTTGTTTCAAGCAGATGGTATTTTGTTTTGAGCTTTTGAGCAGAAAATAAAATAAAAGCATAAAATTAAAATCTATCGGTTATGTTACGAAAAAAAGGAAGGATGAAAGGCATTACAAGACTTAATATATAAAAAACTAAACAAATAATATCTTATTTCCTTATTTTCCCAAAGGAATGAAAACACCCTCAAAAAACTTACACTATTTTCAAGAGACAACCGAAAACAAAGATATGTGTCTAGAATTAAATAGAGAATAGTTGGCTTGCTCACCAACAACAATAATTAATATATATATCAAGCCAAACTGTATCCTAAATGAACTATATAATAGAATTCATAACACCACCTGAAAGACAATAGAATATAAGATATAGAAAACAAGTTAGTTGAAACTAAGTACACTAAACATCTGGCTATCCTGTGTAAGGGTTCTCCCTTATTATCAACGGACCATCCCCCTTATTATCAATATGACCTCACAATATTCTTGAAAATGGCAACTATCTGCTGTACTGGGACCACACTGTATTCACAGACCAACCAGTGGCACATATTAGACCAGATCTCATCCTAATTGTTGCCAGTAGGTTGTCCTTTTTCCTCAACATAAGACAAGAACCAAACTTCTTAGTGGTTGATTATGAAAGACTCTCATTAATCTTCGTCGAAGTAAGCACAATTCGAAATGGAAGTAATAGTAGATTGTGAGTTTAAGTATTTTTGCTATGTATTTAAAGACCACTTTGCTATGTCTAGTATACACGTTTAATCGAAATGTAATTTTACGTAGAGCGCGTGATTAGTTGTTGAGGACTGTAGACAATAACTTTGTTTACGGCGGCTCTAAATAAATTAGCGGTGGTCTCTTGATTCCATTCTCGGATATTTCGGAGCCATAATTTTCATCTTCGGCCTGGGCCTCTATTTCCGGCGATCTTACCCTGTAGTATGAGATGTAGACGGTTATACCTCTCTGATGTCTCATTACATGACCGAAATATTGTAACTTTTGAATTTTTATCGTTTTTGTTATTTGTGTGCTCTTTTTCATTCGATGTAAAACTATTTCATTTCTTATTCGATCAACCCAACCTATCCGCAATACTCGTCGATAAACCCACACATCAAAGGCCTCCAATTTTTTCATTAATCTCTCTTTAAGGATCCAGCTCTCCATATCATACTACAATGTGGAGAATATGTAGCAGCGTATAAATCTGTTTTAAGGTTTAACGTGATACCTCTATTAATTAGACTTTTCTTTAGTTTATAGAAGGCGCCTCTGGCTTTTTCAATCCGTATTCTTATTTCTTTATTTATATCCCAGTTATAGTTAACGCTTGCGCCCAAATAGGTAATATTGTGGACCCTTTCTAACTCTAATCGATACGCTCTGAGGTTCGTTGGTTGTAACTCCGTTTTGCTGACAACCATAAGTTTTGTCTTAGAAGTATTAAGTTTTAGCCCATATTAATCACATGCTTCGGTTACCTTGTTTGTAAGTAGTTGCAGGTCTTTTTCATTGGAGGCAATAAGTACCGTGTCGTCTGCCTATCTGAGATTGTTGACATTAATTCCGTTGATTTTAATGTCTGTATCTTCAACTAAGGCTTCTTTGAAAATAAATTCGGAGTAGATATTAAAAAGTAGAGGCGATAGAATACATTCTTGCTTTACTCCACGTCGTATTTCCACTGCTTTCGTCTTGTTGTGTCCAATTCGTATGTTTCTCTTTGATGCCAATACAAATTTTTGATAATACGGAGGTCTCGGTCATCAATTCCTACCTGTTGCAAGACACCTATAAGTTTGTCATGGTTTACTCGGCTAAAGGCCTTTTCAAAGTCGATAAAACACATATATACCGATTGTTCGATATCCATACATCTCTGAACCATGACCTGCAAACTAAAAAGTGCTTCTCTGGTTCCAACTTTGTTTCTGAAAGCAAATTGTATTTGACTTAGTTGTACTTTTATTTTGTTGTAAATTCTCGAGTGCAATATTCTTAGGAAAATTTTCAGTAGATAACTCATCAGACTGATAGTGCGATGATTGTTACACTGTTTGGCATTTAATTTTTTCGGTATCATTACAAATGTTGACAGTAGCCAGTGTGTTGGTATATGTTCTGTTTCGTATATTTTATTGAAGAGGCTTAGAAAAAATGTTTACCCTTATCGTTGAGTAGTTTGTTTATTAGCTTGGAATTTCAACTGCACCGGTTGCTTTCCTATTCTTTGATAGCTTTATAGCTCTTTTTATTTCATCCAGTGTTATATTTGTACCAGTCGATATATTTTCGATTTGAATTTCTGTTCTATCGTCATCAAACAGCTCCTCAATATATTGGTTCCACCTCTCTGATCTGTCTTGTTCATTAACTATAATATTTCCTTGTTTATTAAGTAAACTACTTGCAGTTGATCTATATGTTCCAGTTATTTCTTTCACCTTTTTGTAGATAATAAACGTGTCATTCTTTTTCTGCAGTTCTTCTATTTCAAGCATTTGTTGCTGTACCAATTTTCTTTTGCATTCCGGATTTTCCTTGGAATAGATAGAGAATATAGAGAGATAGTCGCCCGACTACGGACTTTACTACTAACTTTTAAAGCGAAGAACCGGCAATTTATAGGGATTTTTAATAGGAAGAAAATTTTATTGGTTGTCTAGTTTGTAAATTCAAAGCAATAAAATGTTTTTATGATAGACTAATAAGAAACCTCTTAGTAAAAATAGAACGTCAAAAAATACAGGTGTGTGATTTTTGGCTGACAGTTTCATATCTTTAAAGCAATAAAATATTTTTAGGCTGGCAATTAAAATTTTTTAGTGAGAATAAAACATGCAGGTGTGGATTTACAGTGTTTGTTTTGTACCGAACGGCAGATAGGTATCAAAATAATCCTTTCCTATAATAGAAATTTCTTATAATTATAATACAAATAATCGGCCTAAAATGCAGTTGTAAAATAAGGTGAAGGTATTAAAATTTAAAAGAGTTATGATGTAAAAAACTTAAAGACATTTAACGAAAAACTCAAGCTTTTTTGTGAGTAAAGATACACTTACAAAGAAATGTAATGAAGGGAATTATAATACAGAGACGATTCCGTACTATTAAATAGAAAATATTAGTACACTGGAGTGCAAAATTAACCGGACACCCAGATTTTTCCCAAAAACTGGCGTTTAAAAATGTCCAAGCCGTTCCCAATTGAGTGTTTAAATGAAAATGAAAATTTAAAAGTAAAATTTATTACAAATCAAGAATGTAACAAAAAAAAAAGAATAAAAATTCAAAAAATTTCAAAAACTGCCAAGACACAAAAATTACTATTATTTTTTAATTTAAAATGTTCAAAATGAAAAATGATAGTAAGGTGTATTACCTAAACGAGCCTAATTACAACTCTTATTAGGCATACTTCGGATTTAGGCAGCAAATTCTTTCTAAGATAGGAAGAAGAATGAGAGGCAGACCCCGAAGATCTTTCAGAGATGAGGTGGACGAAGCAATGAGTAGAAGAAACCTACAGGAAGGGGACTGGCTAAACAGGAAAAATTGGAGAAAACGGTTGAGTGAAGGAATACAGTGAAAACTGTGGAAATCCTTGTATATATATATTCTTCCTGAGAGATTTACTCCCATTCATCATGAACTGCTTGCTCCAAGTCATTAATAATTTGAAACTTAACATGGTAACGTCGATTGTGTCGTCCCAGAATATCCTATGTTTGCTCTATTGGACTTAATTCTACACTCCTTGGGGTCATGGTAATAAAGGACTTCTAATTTTATTCAAGTAAGTAATCGCGTGTTATTCTTGTAATGTGCGGACAAGCCTCACCTTGCATCAGACAAAAGTTTCCATTAACAAATGACGCAAATATCACTACATGATCTTCCAGTATACCTTTCAGCACTTAAATTGCCCCCTCGAATTGTAATAAGTTATGTATGAGCCTCTATGGAAATGACTGTGCACACCATTATACCACATTCACCAAATTGAACACTGAAAGTAAAACAAAAGTGATAATAACGTTCACTAGCTCTTCTCTTAATCTTAGGACACCAATAGGATGAGTACCTGGTAAGCCTGGTGAAGAGTACCGTACCCCATTCTTTAACACACCAATTAAGATGTTAGCGAGCGAAGTGTAAACGTGACCTCTGATAATCTACTGGTAATACAGGTCCCCTGGCAGATATTCTGGACCTTAATTTATATTCATTTAAGCATTTTTTAATATTATTAATGGAAATTGTATTTCTATGAACATTATTTAATTGTTAAACAAGTGCTGGTGCTGATAATGTGCGATCGTGTAACGCTTGCAATGTGATAAAGCGACCTTCAGCATGACTTGTGGTACTTCGTCTACATTGACCTGGCCTCCTGGTGTATAATCCTGTTTTCCGAAATCTTTGTATTACCTTAAACGCTGTACTTCGAGAAATTCCTAAAACATTTGCGATGTAACGAATGCTCCGCCCATCATACTGTAAACAAACAGCTTAATCTACTTCTTTTAGTGTCATCATTTTATTGCAATTTTTTAAACGAAAAAAAGAAAAAAAAACTAAAGCCAAACTTGTAACCACATAAAATACTAAATGAAGCTTAAAATAATATAATAATAATGAAGCTGTATAATAATTGAAGACACTATTTCACATTAGGAGTGGCAACACGGTAACCAAAACGTAAACAAATATCTTATTTTTCGTCTGCAATAAACTCAATTTCTGAGAGTTGTAACGAGAAATAAATTATTGAAAATATCCAGCGAACAATATAAGGAGAGTGCTAAGAAAAAAACTTTAAAATCGATGAAATAACATCCGAAAACACCAAGGCCCTATAAAAAGTAAGATCGCTATAATTGATAAGCCTAATTAACATCAAAGCATAGAAACGAAACTTTGAAATTGCGACGTTGCCGTTGTGAGTAAGTAGACTTTTGGGGTAGACACAGAAAAATAACAACGGTTAATAAACATAAAATAAATACGGCAAACGCTGTCTTCTCTGAACTGTTGAGGTGGAAGACAGAGTTTGGCGCCGGAAAATGGAAAAATATTTGAAAAATTTAGACAGTGATGATACACTTTCAGAAGGAGGGTCAAAAAGGGAGGACAGATATACAGACAGCAAGGAAGAAGATAACATTTTCAGAAAGAGCAAGAAGTTCTCGAGAGCACCAACAAAAACTCCAGAGAAAAAAAATAATAAAAAAGCTCATAATGGAAAACAGAGAGCTGAGAAAAGAAAATGCAGAACTAAAACAAGAAAATATACAGATCAAGCAAGAACTCAGAGAAATAACAAAAACCATGGAAGTTATGGAAAAACACCTACGAATAAATAACCTAGTTATGAACGGCCCAAGGATAGACACATATGAGCAAGCAGGGTTAAAAGGAACAATCAACAATTTCATCAAACAACATATAGGGGTAGGGGTTAAAATAAGGAATTCTCACAAGTTAGGCGAAAAAACATGCCTAATTGAATTAGAAAACCAAGAAGAAAAAAGAAAAATAATGGAAAAAAGCACAAGTTAAAAGAAATTAAGGAGTACAAAATATATATCAACGAAGATGCAACCATAAATGAACTCAAGATTGGAGTAAAAAATATATGGGAAAATAACAGCGAATGGAAATGGAATGACAAAGAAGGTGCAATAGTTAAAAAAACATCAAAAAACTAGCAACTAAATGTACTACTGGAATAACGTTGACTAAACAAGCACAGAACAAGGTTAGCGATAATACAAAAAAGGAAAAAAGAGGAAAAAAATGAAAACTGGACCAAAATATAAGAAAACATGTCGAAAAGAACACTTACTTTTAGGAACATGGAATGTTAGAGGCACATATGGAGAAGGCAAACATAAACATTTAGCGAGAGAAATCGAAAAGTTCCATTTTGACATAGTAGCTTTACAGGAGACGAAACAGCTGGGAAATGATATATTAGAAATAGAGGATACAGTGTTCTTTAACAGCGGCGGAAAGAATCGAACGTTAGGCACAAGTTTTATGATAAGAAAAGAGCTAAAAGAAGCAATAGTAGAGTTTAAACCAGTATCAGACCGCATATGTAGTATCAGGTTCAAGGGAAAATACCAAAAAATCACCCTCATAAATACTCACCCGCCTTCAGAAGAAAAAGATAATGATGTAAAGAGAATGTTTCTACAGTGAATTAAACAGAACAATCGAAAATATACCCATATATGATATGAAAATTATTTTTGGCGACACAAATGCCAAGTATTTAGACCGACAATATATATATATATATATATATATATATATATATATATATATATATATATATATATATATATATATATATTGAAAAAGTTGTATTTTATTAATTTTATTTTTATTTATAATAAATGTTGTAATTTTTAAAATATGTGGTTCATTGTTTAATTTAATATATACCTCAGCTAGCTCAATTATGTGTTCTAAGCAATCTGTCACTGTGTGACGTCGACTCTGTAGTCTCCTGGTAGAGTTCAAAAAGAAATTAAACCAAAATTTACTTTAGACTTTTGATAAATTAACCCAAATGAAGCACGTTATTTATTAATATTGAACAAATTTAATATAAACAATAAAATTCGTCTGCAACTTAGGTTGCCTTTAAAAATTTACAAAAATAGGAATCGTATAAATCTTAATGTGGTTTAGTGTCGTGACAATAAAAATTTATTACAAAATGTGGAGACTCTCTACAAGTACCTAAAAACTAAATAAATATTGCAACTTTATAAAGTGTTTAAATGAACTATAAAGAAAAAGAAAATGAACATTTTATTCCGCTGACTTTTAACTTGCATTCAAATATAATCAAAATTTCAAATGATCCCCAAAATTATTATCCAACCTCACTTTAAAACAGTTCTGATTTATTTAAAGAAAACTAACTACTCGCAAAATAATCGGTGAAACTGGAATATCAATCCTCTCTTCGGAAGTTAAGGTACGTACTATTCTATTTTTAATTTAATGATCATTAATATTTTCAATTTTTTTTAAGGCCTATCGCAATTATGTTAATTCATGAATTTTAATTTTCTCAATTTAAATGACATTTCTGTACTCCAATAATAATTTATAAGTCAAATTGTTTCTCTTACTCTCTGGAACAAATTCTGGATATCTCTGCTGTGGAAACTGTGGAAAAACTAAAATTCTAATTAGACGAGTTAAAAAAAAAACTCCTGACCTATTCCACAGTTTCAGGGCTCCCCTTCGTCGAAAAATCCTCGTCGGCCTCCCCAAAAAACCTATTATCCGTTCTTTTTTTTTTCGTCTTCTATTTTTTTTAAACCATAAAACTGTCCTGTTCTGACACATTTGTCAATCCACATTAATTTCTCATAATCACTTTAATCATATCTAATTTGGGAATTTATAAAAAAAATGTTCAGATATAAAACTTATTCTATTACAATGCTAATACAATTTATTCTTTTTATCTCCACATCATTGTAATTTCTTATTTAACAAAACCCCTATTAATTTAGCTCCCACAGACTTGCTTGACAGTTTAAATATTTTTTAAGAATTCTTCTTTTTTTGTTCTTTTTAAGGTTTAGACGATTCACCTATACACTAGGCAACTATACTATTCAGAAATTATTAACACTATACCAGGTAAGTCAAAATTAATTTATTTAACAATTTACTAATCTTTTTCTCTCTTTTATTTTAGAGTCGAACCCACATTGTGATGGCTTCATGAAATTCATGAACAACAAACTCATATAAAAATCCATTTAAGTTGTATCCTTTTTAACATATTGAAATCATTTCAATATATATATATATATATATATATATATATATATATATATATATATATATATATATATATATATATATATCTAAATAAATACAGGGTATTTCAAAAATGTATGTCATAAATTTTTTTTGAAGTTATACTTCTATACGCGCGCTCCACGTTGAAAATTTGTATGGGAGTGAATCTGTGAAATCATTACATATGTAAGATAATAAGTAAGGGAGAGACAGAAGATATATTTTCTCTCTCTTCCTCTCTCGAATATAAAAATGTTCCTTTTGTATATATATTTAATATTATATATATATATATATATATATATATATATATTATATATATATATATATATATATATATATATATATATATACATATAATAATATATATATATAATAAAATATTTATTAATATTATTATTTATGTGATATGTTTTGTATTATTTATTAAATGTTCATAATTATATTAGTCTTTTGTATTTCAAAATAATAATCTCAATAAATCACTGTATGACCCAGAACTGTCAATTTTGAAATGCGTCTGTGTCATGTCCTCGGTAGTGTAGTAGTCAGTATCCCCGCCTGTCACGCGAGAGACCGGGGTTCGATTCCCAGTCGGGGAGGGCTTTTTTATTAATATGATTGAATTACTTATGAATATTGCATTTTAATTTGTATTGTACTATTATATTGAATTATGTTGCACTGTATTGTAGTGTATTTTTTTTATGTATATTATTGTCATTTTTAAATACTTTTGAATATTGCAGTCGCAGTGTATTGTATTTTTATATTAATAACAAAATAAGCAATGAATTTTACTGCAGAGTATGTGTAAAAAAATTTTACCATTCAACTGATTTCATACATATATGAAAATAAAAATATACATTTTCATCAAAATATTGATTCAATTCTTCATTTAGTATACTCCTATTACAGATCAAATGTTCTTTATTAATTGTTAGTAAGTTGTTATTAATTCTGTTTCTCTTTCTGCTATGTCTTACCTATAGCATTACATATGTAATGATTGTGCAGATTGACTCCCAAATAAATTTGTAACGGCGAATGCATGTATAGAAGTGTAACTTCTACCGCACCCGTTTTTTTTTTATTTTAATTAACGTGTCTCGACTACGAGGTCATTGACACGATGACAGTATAATACAATATAAAGTATATACAATTTTACATTTGACAATATACAGTACTTATTTTTTACAAATTTAATCGTTACACATAATTATTAAACTTTAGAGTTTACTAAGCACTTCAATGTCTTTTAAATATTTAAACAGGTTTACAAATTTTTGAGTTTCACTTAACATTTCTTTAATATTATCTCCCAACTGGCGTTGTTTTCTTTTAGCAGAAAGATGCGGACATTCTATAATAAAATGTCTGACTGTTAAGAGACTGCTGCAATGGCCGCATGAAGGTGGATCGGTAGATGCCATTAGAAAACCATGTGTAAGACGAGTGTGTCCAAGTCTTAATCTTCTTAGAATAACCTTGTGTCTTCTGGGCATAGGTGGTAGCTCTAAGGAAGGTATAACTGGTTGTATATCGTGTAAGTGACTCTGATTTGTGTTTCAATTAGCTTGCCATTTGTCATATATACGCTTTTTAAACATTTTCTTAATATCATTATGCAACTGGATATTTGATATAGGTATATCCAAAGTAGAAGCTTCTTTTGCGGCTACATCTGCAGCCTTATTTCCTACAACTCCTACATGTGAAGGTATCCAGACAATAGTGACAATTACTCCATGATCCGTAAGTTTATTATATATGTCATGTATTAAATTTACCAGAGGATGGTCTGAGAACATGTTTTTGATTACTTGTATTGATGATAAGGAGTCTGTGCAAATCGCTACATTGCGGTCAGTTGGTTCCAACATACGAAAAGCCTCTACGATACCGTATAGTTCTGCAGTGTATACACTACAAACGGCAGGAAGTTTGATTAGTTTTGTAATGCTGAAAGAGGAAACAACAGCACTACCCACCCCTACATCATTTTTAGAGGCATCTGTATAAAGAACTTTACGAAACTGATTTCGATTAAGTATATCTAGGAACAGTTGTTTAATTATAGCTTTAGGAGTATCATGTTTATTGAAAGAGCAAAGGGAAGTGTTGACATTCGGAAGTTGCTTATGCCACGGAGGATGTGTAGAGATATGAAAGGGTGAAGTTGCAGAAAGATCAAAACCGTCGAGAATAGAATTTAATATGCAAGAGAGGGGTTGTGCAGCTCTAGTGGTCTGAGAATGACGAATGAGATTATTTGATTGTATAATTAGTTGATAGACTGGATTTTGTGGATTGGCTGATAAGCTAGCTGCATATGACAAAAGAAGATGTTGTCTCCTTAACCAGAGTGGTGGTTCGTTAGCTTCACAATACATACTTTGAGCTGGGCTAGATCTGAAGGCACCTAAGCAGATCCTAAGACCCGTATTGTGTACGGAGTCAAGAGTTTTCAGATGTGACTTGGAGGCAGACATATAGACAAAACTACAATAGTCTATTTGAATGAAAATGTGCTAAACTTTTTAGGATATTAATATTTTTTAAGCAGTTGGCTTTCGTTTCCTGTATGTGTGTATTCCAAGTAAGTCTGGAGTCGAAGGTCAGTCCTAAGACTTTATGATGATCAATAACATCTAGTAATACTCCGTTGTATGTCAAAATTGGATTATCTTTTGTCGTTTTTCTGCTAAATCTCATGATTTTAGTTTTTTGAGAAGAGAAGGAAAGCCCAATATGCCTCGACCACCTTTCTATATTATCAATGGCTGTTTGCATTAGTCAACAGGTTGTTTCGGTATTCTTTCCTCTGCAAAAGAGTACAAGGTCATCAGCGTATAATGCGTGTTTAACTGGAAGATGAATACTTTTGCCTCCATCATTAAATGCCAAACTAAACAGAGTTGTGCTTATAACAGAACCTTGTGGTACTCCATCATGTTGAATACGAGTAGATGACCGCTTTCCGTTTAAAATAACTTTAAAAGTTATTTTATCTAAAAAATTCTACACAAAGTAGTATATGTTTCTACCAAGTCCACATTGTTGAAGATTTTGGAGTATTATAGATTTTTGAACAGTGTCAAAGGCTCCTTCTACATCAAAAAAGGCTGCTAATAAATCTTGTTTACAGGCCATAGAGTCGGAAATATGTGACTGTAAAATTACCAAATTATCTGATGTAGAACGATGAGATCTAAAACCGGATTGTGCCGGTGAAATAACTCTATTTTTTTTCCAAAAACCAGACCAATCTTTTGTTTACCATTTTCTCCATTAATTTGCACATGGTACACGTCAGTGATATTGGCCTATATGAATTAGATAAGCTTTGTGTTTGGTTATGAACTTCTTTAATTGGTATAATATATGATTCTCGCCACAGCTTAGGAAAATTATAACTGTTCCAAATACCGTTGTAAAATTTTAATAAAACAATGATGCAAGGAGTCGATAATTTCTTTAAGAATATGAAAGGAATGTCATCTGGACCAGAGGCTGTGTTTTTACACAAATCGAGTGCGGTCATTAGTTCCTCTAAGGTAAATGGTGTGTTAATAGGATCGATTTCTTGTACAGTTTTTATTGTGGAGGCCTTTTCAGTTAATGTGCCTGATATGTTAGTTGAGTATTGCCTTTTGAATTTTTGTTCAAACTTATCAGCTAGTAAATTGGCAATGCGTTGTGTGTCATTGATAACGATGTTTTCATAACTTATACTTTGAATACCAAAACTTGTCCTTCGGCCCCGCATTTGTCGTATTTTCGTCCATACTTCGGCAGAAGGAGTGTTGGTTGTTAGTGATGAAGCATATTCTCTCCATGAAATTTTCTTGTTTTCTTTTAGCACGTATTTTTCTCTGGCCTTTAGTTTTTTAAATTACACAAAATCTTCGTTATTTCGAGTTCTTCGATATCTGTTTAATGCTTTTTTGCATTGACGAACTGCATATTCACAGTCCTTATTCCACCATGGTACTTTCTTCCGTGTACAGGTTGTAGAAGTTTTGCCAATATGTAAATCAGCTGCAGAGATAATGCAGTGGATAAAAAGGTTCAGAGATTCGTCTATGTCATCAGAAAGAGACAGAAGTGGAAGTTTTTTTTCGAGATACGAGCAGAAGCCAATCCAATCTGCATTGGCGATTCGCCATTTGGGTACATTATAATTGCTAGATTTATTTTCGCTATTTGAAATCAGAATTGGAAAGTGATTGAGACTGCAAAGAGACTGTCGAGGACATGCCAGTTTAATAGAGATGATGACTCTGAGGTCAGAAAAGCTCAAATCAATTGCTGAAAATGTGCCAGAAGATATATTGCAGTATGTGCTTGATCCGGTATTTAATAGACAAGTGCTAGAACAATTTAATACATTTTCAATGACTTTTCCCCTTCCACAGGTTTTATCAGAGCCCCACATAATATTATGTGCATTGAAATCACCCACAAGAAGATAAGGAGTGGGGAGTTGATGGCTTAAATCATACAGTTCCTCTTCTGAAAGTTTGTAATTAGGTGGTATGTAAATGTTACATACTGTAATTTGGCTGGGGCACCAGATGGAGACTGCGACTGCTTCAATGCCAGTAGTGAGTATGTGATGTGTAGAAAACAGATCTCTGGAAACAAAAATTGAGGTGCCGCCACTGGCTCTCAGGAAGTCCTTTCGTAGACAATGGTAACCTTCGTAATTTTTAAGTTGTCCAATTTTGGTATCTTTGAAGTTTGTCTCTTGTAAACATATAAAATCTGCTTCTGTTTCTGCGATCAATTGTTGGATTCTTTCGTATCTTGGATAGAAGCCGTCACAATTCCATTGAATTAATTTGAAAAGTAACTAAGTAATTAAAAGGTAGATTTTTGGGACCTTTGTGATGTATCTGAGAGATAATCGTCGTCAGTTGATGATTGTGATACTTTAGCGTTGCTATTATCTGTGGTTAAATATTTCTTTAATTTTTTCGTTGTTCTAGTAACTCTACCCTTAACAGATCTTTCTGTTAAAGAAGGATATATCTTATACATATCGTCCAACAGGACCTGTATATCTGTAGTAATTTGCAGAGCTTCGATTATTGGATTGCCGTTGCCAAATGAGTTCTCGAGGAATGCAATAATCTGATCAGCTGTTAACGAATAGTCATTCGGATTTGTGTTACAGAGATTTTGTATAATTGTCTTTGTGTTGTCTGATAGAATAGCTTCGTTTGTGGACTGCATCCTAGGTTTCTTCTTAACTAATTTTGGTTTATCAGTTCTGGAGGAGTGCTCAGGAGGGGGCATTACATCAACGTTGGATGTCTGGTCTTCAAGAGAATTTGTGTCATTAGTTGATGAATGCAGTTGTTTGGCACCTAGTGCTGGTAATAATGTAGTTGCTTCAAGATTCTCAGAATTTGTATCAACTATTGTAGTTTACAAAGGAAACACTCCATACGATCTGTAGACAAGAATATTCTATATGCGATATTCTCATGCTGTATTAAAAGTGACGTTTAAAGCTCGTAGCTCTCAGTAGCTGGAATAATGTAGACTTGACGTCTGAAACTCATAATATGCAAGTACTCATCTCCTGGGATACCTGCCTTTAATAATGATATAGGCGACACCATTTGAAGTCCGAAATCTTTGAGTGCCTGTTCTATGACCTCGTTAGGTATGGATGGACAGACATTTGATATTAATATTCTCTTAGCTGGAGAAATTAGTCTTCTTATACTCAGCTCAACGGAATTTACAGTTACAGTGGAAGGCTCTAATATAAGCTGGTCTACAAGTTCGGTTCTTGATAAGTAGATACATACTCGGTTGTTTGATATTTTCGATGCAAAACAAACATTTTTGGGATTAACGATGCTTTAACTTAACTGCTTTAACTTAGTCCAATAACACAAGATTGGGATGAGAATGTATGATAATTGCTTGTTCTTTTTTTGGAAAAATATGTTTAGGTCTTGTTTTGGCTGCAGCAACGTATGAAGATGTAGGTGTATTGTTTTCTCCGTCATTCGTTAACATTATTGATTTAGTTACGTTTGAAGTAGTTTGTTCAATTTGGTTGCCCTTGTAGTCAAAAGCAACAGGTTTAGGATTATCCATAGTGGTTGTAATTATTGGCTAGTATCTAGATAATAACAACACAGCATTTCGTATTACTGGTTGCCTATAAAATTGGCGTAAAGCGAAAGGCGATTTGAAATATATTAGTGTTTCACTAATGAGCACAAAAAAGTTCAAAGATAAACAAAATAAACAGTTCAATGCAACAATTATAGTCAGAAATTAAATATTACGTTTACGCTTACTCGTAGGCAAGAGTTAACAGCAGTTTCCAATACACTTTTACATCTTTACTTTTATATGTCCAAAATTTAGTAGATTTACAATCCAAATATTCACTTTAAAAAAGTTAAATCACGATTCTCGACATACAGAACGACCTTCACACGTTCAGTCACCGGAAGAAAGGTAAGTCATAAATTAAATCACGCATTTCAGGGACAAAAATAAATTGATTGACTCCAACTTACCTTAGTACAAAAGTGTACACAAAAAAAGTTACAGCCCTTTGAAGTTACAAAATAAAAATTGTTTTTTTGCATGATCTCGTAAACTACTTGACATTTTGTAATAAAAATGGACACGTTACTTTCTTGTTCCGAAAGCATTTTTCATACAAAAGAAACAACAAAATCTAAGCACACAGAAAAATTTTAAGGTGGGTGTGCAGCCCTAAATCCCTCCAAACTTTTGAGTACGTTCAAATCAAATGAATTTTGTGGCATCATTAGTTTAACACATTATTTTTAAAACTTTTTTGCCTCTTATCACTTTTTCGAAAAAGTTTTTTCCTAGTTGGTCATGAAATTACAATAAGTTTCTACGCATACAATAATTACAAACAGTTTCATCACTAATAGTCAATAATTTGAAGCTATCATTTATTGTGTGAATAAGATTAATATTAAAAATTTTGATATTACAATGGCCTACACATTTCAGGAAATGGCAGATATGCATTTAACTTTGGGTTAAATGAGTAAAGTTAAAAATGTGAATGGGTTAAAAGAATAAAGTTTGATCAGATTAAATTATAATTTCAATAAACTATCGGGAATAACGTAGGTAAAGGTCAAGGAAAAAGGGCAGCAGATGCAAGGCATTATGCAGTAAAATACCCCAATCGAAATACACCCGATAGACGATTATTTCTGACCATTGATAGTCGTTTACGGGAAACGCGTACATTCCAACCGCAAGTTGCTGGCAATAGTGGTCGTCCAATAATGGATACAACTGATGAAGACATTTTAGAAATCATTGAAGAAGTCCCTGGAACAAGAACAAGGGTAATAGCTGCTCAACTAAATGTTCCTCGCGTTCCTCCTTATTGGTTGAAGATTATCCTAAAAGGATTGGATTTTGCGATTGGTTGTTAATGGAAAACACTCGAAATGTTAATTTTATTAGAAATATTTTGTTTACCGACAAGGCCACCTTCAGTAGAAATGGAATAACAAACCAACATAACGAGCACATTTGGGCCGACGAAAATCCTGGCGCCAAAAAAACGACTCATCACCAATGGACTTTCAAAGTCAATGTTTGGGCAGGAATTGTGGATAACAATCTAATAGGCCCTGTATTTCTTTTCAACAATTTAAATGGTGATAATTATTTGCAGTTCTTGGCAAACAGTTTACAAAAGTATTTGGAAGAAGTGAATATTGTAATAAAATTAAGTAATTAAATTGTAATAAAAGTAAATATTGTAATAAAATACGTGGTTTCTACAAGATGGCGCTCCACCGCATTACAGTAATGAAATCCGGGAATACCTTTGCAGGCAGTATCCTGGTCAGTGGATTGGAAGGGATCGTGACAAACCTATTTCTTGCCCACCCAGAAATCAGGTCTTGACCCCATGGACTTTTGCTTTTGGGGGTTTATAAAAGAGAAAGTGTATTCTGTAACAATAGAGGACGAACAACAATTGAGGCTTAGAATAATTGAAGCTGCAAATCAATTTCGTCAGAAAAATATGATTTTTCAGCGCATTCGGTTTTCCTTATTAAAACGATACCGAATGTGTATTGAAGAATATGGGGGTCATTTTGAACATTTATTGTAATATCATATTTATAGAGGTTATAGACATTTTTTGTACTTGTTCATTCATTTAAGCCATTTATTTAGTTGCACGTAATTTTTTAAAGGTTAATGAAAAGGGCCGTAACTCGATAAAAACTGTTTTTTGAAAAAAGTGATAAGAAGCAAAAACATTTACAAATTATGTGTTAAACTAATGATGCCACAAAATTCATTTGATTTGAATGTACTCAAAAGTTTTGGGGGATTTAGGGCTGCACACCCCCCTTAAAATTTTTCTGTACGCTTAGATTTTGTTGTTTCTTTTGTATGAAAAATGCTTTCAGAACCAGAAAGTAACGTGTCCATTTTTATTACAAAACGTCAAGTAGTTTAGGAGATAATGCAAAAAAACAATTTTTATTTTTTAACTTCAAAGGGCTGTAACTTTTTTTGTGTACACTTTTGTACTAAGGTAAGTTGGATTTAATCAATTTATTTTTGTCCCCGGAATGTGTGATTTAATTTATGACATACCTTTTTGAAACACCCTGTATATATATATATATATATATATATATATATATATATATATATATATATATATATATTATATCAATGGTATTCCGGGTTTGACTCCGCGTTAAATGTTGTTGGTTTTGATAAAAACCATTTTGACGACGTTTCGGCAAGATCTCACTTGCCATTTTCAAGTCTCTCTGGATGGTCTGCAAAAACTTCCACTCGAACATCGACAAGAAGCAGACCATCCAGAGAGACTTGAAAATGGCAAGTGAGATCTTGCCGAAACGTCGTCAAAATGGTTTTTATCAAAACCAACAACATTTAACGCGGAGTCAAACCCGGAATACCATTGATATAACATACAGCTCCCGCGGAAATATCAAAACTAACATATATATATATATATATATATATATATATATATATATATATATATATATATATATATATATATATATATGTATAGATATAGGGAACAATGTGATTATCCTAATGCAATACTTCTTTATTAGAAAAAATTCGAGAAAGATACCTAAATTGTAACATTCTTTTTTGTTGACTGTATTATTGTTTTATTTGTACGAGTATTGTAAAAACTAAATATTTTAAGCACTAAGTGGAAGTTTCGTGTAAATAACTAACATCTGAAATATGTTTGGCAACTATGTCCCTACTGTATGTGTTCATTTCAAATATTTACCCGATGTTGAATATTTCACAATGGCCAACTGTGAAGTTAATATAACCACTAATAGAATATTTTATGGTTTTGGTGGAAATTATCTGCTTTTCACACCAATAATGGCCAGACTTTAAATCCCATGTAAATTTGATTTAATTGTGAAAGAGGCACCGACCAATTGAGCTGTCAATTTGGTTCACAGGAATTTAATTTTCAAGTAAAAACTAATATTTGGAAGATAGGCGAAGAAGTAATTACTTCGGTTAGAAAATAATCGATTATTTTTGGTTTTGTTGGTGTAGCAATAGAATAAAATACTACAAATATTTATTTTATAGAAAGGAATGTGTTTATTAAACAAAAGAATGCGAGACAAATCGAGATGGTAAGCAATTTTATGTATGAAGACATCAAAGAGTCGTTCATAAATTGTAGTTTAATGACAACCACACACGAGGTGGAAGTCTTAAAATACACTAATGTTGTTTGATTGCAAAATGCTCATCTAGCGATGGAAAAGCTGATATTTTATTTAAAGCAATATATGATACAGTGTGCGTCTAAATTCTACACCCTTGTAATTATTTTCTGAAAATCAATAAATATTAAAAACCTTTCTACCATATAATGGTGTAAAGTTTAATTTACCTCTTAACAAATTTCTTACATTCTTTGCGATTTCATGTCAACCTTCTTGCGTTTGTTCATGCCACTTCTCTTCTCTTCAATATCTTCCCGTGTTAATTCATCCCATGTCTTGGTCTTCTCCTTTTTTTGTTTTTTAATATTTTTACTTCCCATACTCTTCTCACTGGTAGGTAAGCTATCCTTCATCCGGTGTAAATGACACCATCATCCCAGCTGTCTCTCTTTTATAAACTCGAATGTGGATGGTCTTTACAGTTCGTTCCTTATATCGGTGTTCCTTATTCTATCCATTTTGGTAATGTCTTTAACTCTTCTTAACGTCTCTACAGTCTGTATGTTGCTCTTTTGTCGTTCCGTTAGTACCCATTCGCTGTCAAAGGTCAGGACAGGTGTATAAACTGCTTTGTAAACTTTCATTTTCATTCTTCTTCTTAAAGTGTCCTCTCCTCAATGGAGGTTGGCTACTACAATTTTAAAATCTTCTCTATCTTCAGCTGTTCTTATTAGCTGTTCAAAATTTAGCCCTGTCCATTGTCGGATGTTTCTGAGCCACGATAGTCTTTTCCTTCCTAGGCCTCTCTTTCCCTCGATTTTTCCTTTCACTATAAGTTGGGCATATTGGTACTTATTATTTCTCAGTATGTGGCCTAGGTATGATGTTTTTCTAACTTTT